>NC_135819.1:7633849-7806098 GCF_964213995.1 Mustelus asterias | reverse complement strand
TATCTAGTTCTTCCAATCTCTTCAATTCCATGTCCAGCTTTCTCGCAAGGCGCATGGTACCAATCGTGCCCTAAAATAATGAGGGGTTCTGGATAGAACATAGAACAGTACAGCACAGAACAGGCCCTTCGGCCCACGATGTTGTGCCGAGCTTTATCTGAAACCAAGATCAAGCTATCCCACTCCCTATCATCCTGGTGTGCTCCATGTGCCTATCCAATAACCGCTTAAATGTTCCTAAAGTGTCTGACTCCACTATCACTGCAGGCAGTCCATTCCACACCCCAACCACTCTCTGAGTAAAGAATTTACCTCGGACATCCTTCCTATATCTCCCAACATGAACCCTACAGTTATCCCCCTTGTAATAGCCCCATCCACCCGAGGAAATAGTCTTTGAACGTTCACTCTATCTATCCCCTTCATCATTTTATAAACCTCTATTAAGTCTCCCCTCAACCTCCTCCGCTCCAGAGAGAACAGCCCTAGCTCCCTCAACCTTTCCTCATAAGACCTACCCTCCAAACCAGGCAGCATCCTGGTAAATCTCCTTTGCACTCTTTCCAGTGCTTCCACATCCTTCTTATTGTGAGGTGACCAGAATTGCACACAATATTCCAAATGTGGTCTCACCAAGGTCCTGTACAGTTGCAGCATAACCCCATGGCTCTTAAACTCCAACCCCCTGTTAATAAAAGCTGACACACTATAGGCCTTCTTCACAGCTCTATCCACTTGAGTGGCAACCTTCAGAGATCTGTGGATATGGACCCCAAGATCTCTCTGCTCCTCCACAGTCTTCAGAACCCTACCTTTGACCCTGTAATCCACCTTTAAATTTGTCCTACCAAAATGAATCACCTCACATTTATCAGGGTTAAACTCCATCTGCCATTTTCCAGCCCAGCTTTGCATCCATAGAAACCATAGAAAATTACAGCTCAGAAACAGGCCTTTTGGCCCTTCTTGTCTGTGCCGAACCATTTTATGCCTAGTCCCACTGACCTGCACTTGGACCATATCCCTCCACACCCCTCTCATCCATGAACCCATCCAAGTTTTTCTTAAATGTTAAATGTGACCCCGCATTTACCACTTTATCCGGCAGCTCATTCCACACTCCCACCACTCTCTGCGTGAAGAAGCCCCCCCTAATATTCCCTTTAAAGTTTTCTCCTTTCACCCTTAACCCATGCCCTCTGGTTTTTTTCTCCCCTAGCCTCAGCGGAAAAAGCCTGCTTGCATTCACTCTATCTATACCAATCAAAATCTTATACACCTCTATCAAATCTCCCCTCAATCTTCTACGCTCCAGGGAATAAAGTCCCAACCTATTCAATCTCTCTCTGTAACTCAGCTTCTCAAGTCCCGGCAACATCCTTGTGAACCTTCTCTGCACTCTTTCAATCTTATTTACATCCTTTCTGTAACTAGGTGACCACAACTGTACACAATACTCCAAATTCGGCCTCACCAATGCCTTATATAACCTTACCATAACACTCCAACTTTTATACTCGATACTCCGATTTATAAAGGCCAATGTACCAAAGGCACTTTTTATGGCCCTATCCACCTGTGACGTCACTTTT
This sequence comes from Mustelus asterias, assembly GCF_964213995.1. Classification (NCBI taxonomy): domain Eukaryota; kingdom Metazoa; phylum Chordata; class Chondrichthyes; order Carcharhiniformes; family Triakidae; genus Mustelus; species Mustelus asterias. The sequence goes on along the minus strand of NC_135819.1, from coordinate 7,804,506 downwards.
AGGGAATTCTGTACCTGTATTCCCAGATCCCTCTGTTCAACTGCACTCTTCAGAGTCCTACCATTTACCCTGTACGTTCTTCTTTGGTTTGTCCTTCCAATGTGCAATATCTCACACTTGTCTGCGTTAAATTCCATTTGCCATTTTTCAGCCCATTTTTCTAGTTGGTCCAAATCCCTCTGCAAGCTTTGAAAACCTTCCTCACTGTCCACTACACCTCCAATCTTTGTATCATCAGCAAACTTGCTGATCCAATTGACCACATTATCATCCAGATCATTGATATAGATGACAAACAACAATGGACCCAACACCGATCCCTGCGGCACACCACCAGTCACAGGCCTCCACTCAGAGAAGCAATCCTCCACAACCACTCTCTGGCTTCTTCCATTGAGCCAGTGTCTTATCCAATTTACTACCTCCCCATGTATACCTAGCGACTGAACCTTCCTAACTAATCTCCCATGAGGGACCTTGTCAAAGGCCTTGCTGAAATCCAGGTAGACAACATCCACCGCCTTCCCTTCATCCACTTTCCTGGTAACCTCCTCGAAAAACTCTAATAGATTGGTCATTATCCGACCTATGTCTCTTTGCAGTCTACAACAGCCCTCCACCTCATCCACTACTCCACCAATCTTGGTATCATCAGCAAATTTACTGATCCACCCTTCAGCCCCCTCCTCCAAGTCATTAATAAAAATCACAAATAGCAGAGGACCAAGCACTGATCCCTGTGGCACTCCGCTAGCAACCTGCCTCCAGTCCGAAAATTTTCCATCCACCACCGCCCTCTGTCTTCGATTAGATATGATGTGGAGATGCCGGCGTTGGACTGGGGTAAACACAGTAAGAAGTTTAACAACACCAGGTTAAAGTCCAACAGGTCTATTTGGTAGCAAAAGCCACACAAGCTTTCGGAGAAGGGGCTTGGAGCTCCGAAAGCTTGTGTGGCTTTTGCTACCAAATAAACCTGTTGGACTTTAACCTGGTGTTGTTAAACTTCTTACTTTGATTAGATAGCCAGTTACCTATCCAATCGGCCAACTTTCCCTCTATCCCACCCCTCCTTACTTTCATCATAAGCCGACCATGGGGGACCTTATCAAACGCCTTACTAAAATCCATGTATATGACATCAACTGCCCTACCTTCATCAACACACTTAGTTACCTCCTCAAAAAATTCTATCAAATTTGTGGGGCACGACTTGCCCTTCGCGAATCCGTGCTGACTATCCCGGATTAATCCGCATCTTTCTAAATGGTCGTAAATCCCATCCCTAAGGACCTTTTCCATCAACTTACCAACCACCGAAGTAAGACTAACCGGCCTATAATGATCAGGGTCATTTCTATTCCCTTTCTTAAACAGAGGAACAACATTCGCCACTCTCCAGTCCTCTGGTACCATCCCCGTGGACAGTGAGGACCCAAAGATCAAAGCCAAAGGCTCTGCAATCTCATCCCTTGCCTCCCAAAGAATCCTAGGATATATTTCATCAGGCCCAGGGGACATATCGACCTTCAGTTTATTCAAAACTGCTAGTACATCCTCCCTCTGAACATCTACTTCCTCCAGCCTATTAGCCTGTAACACCTTCTCTTCCTCAAAAACATGGCCCCTCTCCTTGGTGAACACTGAAGAAAAGTATTCATTCATCACCTCTCCTATCTCTACTGACTCCATACACGAGTTCCCACTACTGTCCTTGACCGGCCCTAACCTCACCCTGGTCATTCTTTTATTCTTCACATAAGAGTAAAAGGCCTTGGGGTTTTCCTTGATCCGACCCGCCAAGGACTTCTCATGCCCCCTCCTCACTCTCCTAAGCCCCTTTTTCAGCTCATTCCTTGCTAACTTGTAACCCTCAATCCAGCCATCTGAACCTTGTTTCCTCATCCCTACATAAGTTTCCCTCTTCCTTTTTACAAGGCATTCCACCTCTTTTGTGAACCATGGTTCCCTCACTCGGCTATTTCCTCCCTGCCTGACAGGGACATACCTATCAAGGACACCCAGTATTTGTTCCTTGAAAAAGTTCCACTTTTCATTAGTTCCTTTCCCTGACAGTTTCTGTTCCCATCTTATGCCCCCTAATTCTTGCCTAATCGCATCATAATTACCTCTCCCCCAATTATAAACCTTGCCCTGCCGTACGGCCCTATCCCTCTCCATTGCAATAATGAAAGACACCGAATTGTGGTCACTATCTCCAAAGTGCTCTCCCACAACCAAATCTAACACTTGGCCCAGTTAGTTTCCCAGTACCAAATCCAATGTGGCCCCACCTCTTGTCGGCCTATCCACATATTGTGTCAGGAATCCCTCCTGCACACACTGCACAAAAACTGCCCCATCCGAACTATTCAACCTACACGGGTTCCAATCAATATTTGGAAAGTTAAAGACCCCATGACAACTACCCTGTGACCCCCACACCTATTCATAATCTGCTTAGCAATTTCTTCCTCCACATCTCTATTACTATTTGGGGGCCTATAGTAAACTCCTAACAACGTGACCGCTCTATGGATCTATGTAGATCTTCACCTGGAGCCTCTTTATTTTGCGCAACTCATCGCAAAAGAGGCTCTCATACCCCTTCAATAACTTCCCGCACTTGGAAGATCTCCATCCAGTTTAACTTGTTTCCTTAAGCCAAACACAGCCCAGAAGACTTGGTCCTTGGCCTAACACCATGATTACTGGGAGCTGAGTGGACTGCTGCCGATAGCTCACAGGTACTGTGGTAGTACCCCTTATCCTGCGTACATTGTTAAATTTCCTACCGCACCCTTCAAACAGCTGGGCTCTCTCTTATGAAAAGCAAATACGTGTTATCCTCTCATCTTGGCAGAGGCTCCCAAGTCAGCTTCCATCTTTAAGGGCTTACTGTTTCCCAAACGTATCACAGTGATAGGGGCTATCTTGTTGGCTTTCACTTTGAACAACGAATGAACATTTAAATCTTTAGAATAAAGATCAAGAACAAAGAAAAGTACAGCACAGGAACAGGCCCTTCGCCCTCCAAGCCCATGCCGATCATGATGCCCTAACTAAACTAAAAAAAACCTTCTGTCCTTACTCGGTCCTCATCCCTCTATTCTCCCCCTATTCACGTATCTATCCAGACGCCTCTTCAATGTTGCTAATGTGCCTGCTTCCACCACCTCGTCCAGCAACGCGTTCCAGCACTCACCACTCTCTGTATGATAAACTTCCCCCCACATCTCTCTTAAACTTATTAATCAAATCCTCCATGTTTTCATCCAGATCATTTTTATATACTACAAACAACACTGGCACTGATCCCAGCGTACAACACTCTTCCACATCATGCACTTGCGATGCATTATTAATCTGTTACTGGGTCGACTTGGCTTACGTTTACATCGATGCCTTTCCTGTGGCAGGAAAAACATTCAGCCTCTTTATACGTGAAGGCTTCAGAGAAGTGATTACTCTGCACCGGTATCACCCTAATTCAATCCTTGGCGATTGATTTACTCTTTTAAATCTTCTGGTTCTACTTATGGTTGCATTTGCTTCCTGTTTAAAATCACATCTTCATTCTTGGCATCACTGTTGACTGTTGCTTCCTGCTCTAACTGGTGAACCGAGCCAATTTGCACGCTCGTCAGCTCCTGTGCACCTTTCTCAGCACTCTCCATTGCCAACGCTATCTCCAGTGCCTTCTTAAAATTAATATCTGTCTCTGCTAATTGCTTCCTTTGGATGGACTCATTATTTACTCTGCAGACTAAATGGTCTCTCAGCATATCATTCAGAGTAGCTCTGAAGTTGCAGGGCTTTGCGATCTGTCTCAGTTTAGTATTATAGGATGTAATGGTCTCCCCTGGGGCTCGCTCCTTGGATTAAACTTAAACCACTGCGAGATGAATGAGGGCTTTGGATAATAGTGTGCCTTCACCAAATCAACTATCTCCATGAATGATCTGGAATCTGGTGCATGTGGTGATGTGAGGCTAAGGATTAAATTGTAGACCTGGGTCCCACCAACGCTTAGGAAGATTACCTTTCTCTTACCTTCCTCCTCTATTCATTTGGCCTGAAAATAGTAGCCCAAACATTCAATATATTGGAGGTGATTCTTCCAGTCCGCTGCACTGCTTTTGTAGTGCAGCAGGCCTGGAGATTCGAGCTGGGTGCCACGGCCTCCATGCGTCTCCGGCAGCTAGATTTCTGGCGCTGTCAGCTCCGCACCAGAAATCGGCGCGAAGCTGCATAAATTTTTATATCGCACATCTGAATCTGTTTTAAATGTCATTAGAAGGCCGGGGGACTGAAATCTCCAGGCCCGCTATCCGCCCCCCCCTCCACTCCCCGTCAGGAATGGTTCACTCCAGTGGGATTTAGTATAACCCCCCACTTGCAGGGAGCTGGTGGCCAGATCCTGCTGAAGTGAAGGGGGGCCATCGAGCCAACTGGCACTGTCCAAGGGGCAAAGTGCCAATGCCCAAGGGCACTTTGGCATTGCCCACTGGGCATTGGGCAGTACTGAGGGGGTGGGGCCTGATGGGGATGGGGCCTGATGGAGGTGGGGCCTCTGAGGGGGTGCGATTGGTGGGGTGGGGGGTCGGGAGATCAGGGCTGCAGAGGGGGAGGGAATATCTAGGTGGGCTGGGGGGCGGGATGGGGGCCGAGCCTGGCCTGGGCGTGTTCGGCGGGGTCAGCGATCGGGCTGTGGAGGGTGGGATGGCCAGCGATGCGGGGTCGCGGGGCTGGCCAGCGATCGAGCTGGCCAGCAGTGCGGTGCTACTGCGCATAAGCCAATATTGGCGCATCTGTAGTGGCCCCCTCAGCGCAGTGCTCCTGGCCTCTCCAGCAGGGATAGGCCCCCTGAATTTCAGCATGATTCACGCCAGTGCACTCTGCAGTGAACAAAGTGTGGGGGATTCATTTTGAAACTCCCGCTGAAAAACCAGCGGCATTTACTCCAGTTTTTCACAAATTCGACACTTAGAATTTTTTGGGGAGAATTGCCCCAACCATATCCAGTCATCCACAGAGCATCAAAGGGATCAATCCATTCGAATAGGAGCATATCTGCAAGCACTGTTCTGTTTCTGAGCTTGGACTCAACTTCAACAGGGTTTTATACTCACAATCTTGGGACTGCCTTTTTTCTTTTATCCTTGTCACAAATGTGATCATTCCTGTTCACCAGTTAGGTAAATAACAACTGTAACGAATGTATATACAACTATAATACAGGCTTTGCAGCCTTCTGCTGCCATTCAGCTTCCAAGGTCGATCTGGCTAGGCAAGCCAGGGCTTGTTTGGGTGATCCTTCACCCTGGTTCCTGACTGGTTATCTGGTTTTGTGACCCTCTCTGTAGTTTGACCCAGCCAGATCCCATAAATACCAAATAATCAAGTGATCTCTTTGCAAGTGCATACTTTCAGGAGCAAGTATTGAGCAGGACATCAGAAGAGGCCCTCACTGTTGTTTGAATAACACCATTAGATTGCTTACACTCACCTAAAGACAAATAACAGCCACAGTTAACACCACCTTTGGCAGATAGAACTCATTGATGATTACATGGAAGCTTTGTTTCTGCCTTGCAAAAGGTTGACAGTGTATTACTGACATTGAGATCATTTCTTAGCCAACTTCAAGTGAACTGGGAAAACCACCATAATAAGCATGATGCTGCAAGTCACTCTGTAACCTTGCCACTAAAAATCACATTACTTGTGGCTACTTTTACAGGTAGCTTTCAAAACAAGATGAAAATAAATGTAGTAATAAAGAACAACTGGTTAGTGCTAACTGCCTAGGTACCTTCCACACAGCTCTACTAAGGGCTGGCTTCACTGCCCGTGCTGATAATACAATGGCAGAATAAATGCAAATTTCCTGGATTCCACAGGGAACACCTCCCACCTTCAATGTTCTTACACATAGTGCACCTTACTGAGCCCACACGCCTACATATTACTTCTCAAAATAGATAATTCCTTGATTATGATTATATATAATGTACCACACCGTGTGATGTTCCTCTTGTGTGATGTGAGAATTCAGGGACCCTTTTGGTGCCCCTGGCTTCTTCACTTGCAAGAAGTGGGACTAACTGCAGCTCCTGTTAGACCGCTTGACGGCTCTGGAGCTGCGGATGGATTCACTTTGGAGCATCCACGATGATGAGGAAGTTGTGGACAGCACGTTCAGTGAGTTGGTCACACCGCAGATAATAATTACTGAGGGAGATAGGGAATGGGTGATCACCAGACGGAGGAAGGCAGTGCAGGGGTCCCCTGCGGTCATCTCTCTCCAAAACAGATATATCATTTTGGACACGGTTGGGGAAGATGGCTCACCAGGGGAAGGCGGCAGCAGCCAGGTTCATGGCACCGTGACTGGCTCTGCTTCACAGGAGGGCAAGAAAAAGAGTGGCAGAGCTATAGTGAAAGGGGATTCAATTGTAAAGGGAATAGACAGACGTTTCTATGGACGCAAATGAGACTCCAGGATGGTATGTTGCCTCCCTGGTGCAAGGGTCAAGGATGTCTCGGAGTGGCTGCAGGGCATTCTGGAGGGGGAGGTTGAACAGCCAACTGTCGTGGTGCATATAGGCCCCAACGATGTAGGTACAAAATGGAATGGGGTCCTACAAGCTGAATTTAGGGAGTTAGGAGTAAAATGAAAAAGTAGCTCATCAAAGGTAATAATCTCAGGATTGCTACTAGTGCCTTGTTCTAGTCAGACTATGAATGTCAGCATAGCTAAAGTTAAAGTTTATTTATTAGTCAGAAGTAGGTTTACATTAACACTGCAATGAAGTTACTGTGAAAATCCCCTAGTCGCCATACTCCAGTGCCTGTTCGGGTACACTGAGGGAGAATTTAGCATGGCCAATACACGTCTTTCAGAGTATGGGAGGAAACCGGAGCACCCGGAGGAAACCCACACAGACACGGGAAGAATGTGCAGACTCCACACAGACATTGACCCAAGCCAGGAATCGAACCTGGTTCCCTGGCACTGTGAGGCAGCAGTGCTAACCACTGTGCCATCGTGCCGCCCTGACTAATACGAATACGTGGCTTGAGGGATGGTGTGAGAGGGAGGGATTCAAATTCCTGGGACATTGGAACCGTTTCTGGGGGAGGTGGGACCTGTACAAATCAGACGATCTGCACCTGGGCAGGACTGAAACCAATGGGACAGTGTTGTTGGGGAAGGTTTAAACTAATGTAACAGGGGGATAGGAACTGATGCAGGAAGTCAGAGGAAAGTAAAGTGGGGACAGAGACAAATCCAAAGGTCCACAGTACTGAGTACAGAGACTGTGGAGAGCTCAGTGAATGGGTCCAGTAAGGCTCAGGGAAATAAAACACAGAGAGAGTGTACAAAACATGACAGGACAGATGGTCTGATATGTGTTTGCTTTAACGCAGTGAGTATGACAGGTAAGGCAGATAAATTTAAAGCTTGGATTGCTACATGGAATTATGATGTTACGGCAATTATGGGACTTGGGTGAAAGAAGGGCAGGACTGGCAGCTTAGCATTCCAGGATTTAGATGCTTCAGGCGAGATAGAGAGGGTGACAAAAGAGGCGGGGGTGTTGCTTTACTGATTAGGGAGAATGTCACAGCTGTACAGAGCGAGGACACCTTGGTGGGATCATGCAGTGAGGCCATATGGGTAGAACTCAGGAACAGGAGCGGTGCAGTCACACTGTTGGGGTTGTACTACAGACCTCCCAACAGCCAGCGTGAAGTGGAGGAACTGATATGTCAGCAGATTATGGGAAGATGTAAAAACAGCAGGGTTGTTGTGATGGGTGATTTTTAACTTCCCCAACATAGACTGGGACTCCTTTAGTGCCAGGGGCTTGGATGAGGCAGAGTTTGTTCAGTGTGTCCAAGGGTACTTCTTAAGGCAACATGTAAATAGTCCAACTCGGGAAGGGGCTATCTTAGACCTGGTTCTGGGAAATGAGCCTGGGCAGGTGATTGATGTCTCAGTGGGGACCGTCGAGGGAATTTGTGTGTGGAGCCAGATGAGGTGGGTGAGGTCCTTAACGAATACTTTGCATCAGTGTTCACAAAGGAGAAGGATGTGGTGGATGGTGAGTGTGAGAAAGGAGGATGTTGACATTCTAGGACATGTTGAGATAAAAAGGGAGGAGGTATTGGAGGTCTTGAAAAACATTAAGGTGGACAAGTCCTCAAGGCCAGATAGGATCTATCCCAGAATACAGAGAGAGTTGAGGGAAGAAATTACTGAGGCCTTGGCCAAAATCTTTGTATTCTCTTTAGCCACGGGCGAGTACCAGAGGATTGGAGAATAGCTAACATTGTTCCTCTGTGTAAGAAGGGCAGAAGAGGCAATCCAGAAAATTACAGGCCTGTGAGCCTTACATTAGCGATAGGCAGCATTGTTTTGTGAAGGGGAGGCCGTGTCTCACAAACCTGATGGAGTTCTTTGAGGAAGTGGCAAGAAACATTGACCAGGGCAGGGTAGTGGATGTTGTATACATGGACTTCAGTAAAGCCTTGGATAAAGTTCCTCATGGCAGGCTGATACAGAAGGTGAAGTCATATGGGATCCGAGGTGAGCTGTTAACATGGGTACAAAACTGGCATGGGCATAGGAAGCAGAGAGTAGCAGTGGAAGGGTAGTTTTCTAACTGGAGGCCTGTGACAAGCGGTGTTCCACAAGGATCAGGGATGGGGCCTCTGTTGTTTGTAATATATATAAATGATTTGGAGGAAAATGTAGGTGGTATGATTAGTAAATTTGCAGATGACACAAAAAATTGGGGAGTAGCAGATAGTGAGGAGGATTATCAGAGGATACAGATTGGCTGGAGACCTGGGCTGAAAGATGACAGATGTAATTTAACCCAGACAAATGCGATTTGGAAGGTCGACTGCAGAAGAAAAGTATACAGTAAATGGTAGAGCCTTAGAAATATTAGCATACAGAGGGATCTAGGTGTGCAGATCCACAGTTCCCTGAAGGTGGCAACTCAGGTGGACAAGGTGGTCAAGAAGGCATACGGCACGCTGGCCTTCATCGGTCGGGACGTTGAGTGTAGGAATTGGAAAATCATGTTGCAGCTACACAAGATTTTGGTTAGGCCGCATTTGGAGTATTGTGTACAATTCTGGTCGCCACACTACGGAAAGGATGTTGATGCATTGGAAAGGGTGCAGAAGAGATTTACCAGGATGTCGCCTGGTTTGGAGGATATGGACTCTGAAGCAAGGTTGAACAAACTTGGATTGTTTTCATTGGAGCGTTGGAGGACGAGGGGGGACCTGATAGAGGTTTACAAGATTATGACAGGCTTGGATAGAGTGGATAGTCAAATTCTTTTTCCCAGTGTCGAAGAGTCAATTGCTCGGGGCATAGGTTGAAAGTGAGAGGGGGAAAGTTTAAAAGAGATGTATGGGGCAAGTTTTCCACACAGAGGGTGGTGAATGCCTGGAACGCGCTGCCGGAGGAGGTGGTGGAAGCAGATTCCATAACAACGATCAAGAGGCATCTGGATAGATACATGAATAGGCAGGGAATAGAGGGATATGGACCACATAGAGGCAAGAAAATATTAGATTATAGAGGCTTCTATGTCAGCAGAGACTTGGAGGGCCTAAGGGCCTGTCCCTGTGCTGTATTGTTTTTTGTTCTCTGAGTGGGTGAGAGTGAGAGAGAGACAGAGAGGGGGAGGGCGGGGGTAGGGGGAGAGGGCGGGGGTGGGGGGAGAGGGCAGGGGTGGGGGGAGAGGGCGGGGGAGAGGGTGGGGGTAGGGGAGAGGGCGGGGGTAGGGGAGAGGGCGGGGGTAGGGGGAGACGGCGGGTTGGCGGAGAGGGCGGGCGGGGGAGAGGGCGGGTTGGGGGAGAGGGCAGGTTGGGGGAGAGGGCGGGTTGGGGGAGAGGGCGGGTTGGGGGAGAGGGCGGGTTGGGGGAGAGGGCGGGTTGGGGGATGAGAGCGAACGGGGGCGAGTGAGTGAGGCTGCAAGTGGGTGAGGGTAAGAGTAGGTAAGAATGAGAGTGAATGATGCTGCGAGTGGCTGAGGGAGAGAGTGAGTGAGGGTGAGGATGAGTGAGAGTGAGAATGGGTGAGGGTGAGGATAAGTGTGGGTGTTACCATTAAAAATAACAAAACTAAGGTAAGACTTGGAAATATTTGTTCAATATAAGAACTTTTCTTATCATAAATGTATAAATATAAGACATACACCTACCTTTTTAAGTTTACTTTTGTACATTTGTACCTATTGCGCAAGAATAATCCTTTTTGTGGTTTAAATCTTCAATATATTCAGAATGTTTCTCAGCGGTTTCTTCAGTATTCTTGGGATGTCATAGAATCATAGGGCGGGATTTTACGTCCTCACTCGGGCAAGGCTTGTAAAATCCCGCTCGAGGCTAACGGAGAATTCTGTTCTGCGAGCAATCGGGGCAGGCGTGCCGGTAAAATTCCGGCCATAGAATCATAGAAGTTTATAGCATGGAAAAAGATCCATCGGCCCAATTTGTCCATGCCGCCCAGTTTTTAACCATTAAGCTGGTCCCAATTGCCTATGTTTGGCCCATATCCCTCTATACCCATTTTACCCATGTAACTGTCCAAATGCTTTTTAAAAGACAAAATTGTGCCCACTTCTACTACTACCTCTGGCAGCTTGTTCCAGATACTCACCATTCTCTGTGAAAAAAGTGCCCCTCTGAACCTTTTTGTATCTCGTCCCTCTCACCTAAATCTATGACCTCCATTTTTCGACTCCCCTACCTTTGGGAAAACATGTTGACTATCTTCCTTATCTATGCCCCTCATTATTTTATAGACCTCTAAAAGGTCACCCTTAAGTTTCCTACGCACCAGGGAAAGAAGTCCCAGTCTATCCAGCCTCTCCTTATAACTCAAACCATCAAGTCCGGTAGCATCCTAGTAAATCTTTTCTGCACTCTTTCTAGTTTAATAATATTCTTTCTATAATAGTGGGACCAGAACTGTACACAGTATTCCGAGTGTGGCCTTACCAATGTCTTGTACAACTTCAACAAGACGTCCCAACTCCTGTATTCAATATTCTGACCAATGAAACCAAGCATGCTGAATGCCTTCTTCACCACTCTGTCCACTTGTGACTCCACTTTTAAGGAGCTATGAACATGTATCCCGAGATCTCTTTGTTCTGTAACTCTCCCCAATGCCCTACCATTAACTGAGTAAGTCCTGCCCTGGTTCAATCTATCAAAATGCATCACCTCGCATTTATCTAAATTAAACTCCATCTGCCATTCGTCAGCCCACTGGCCCAATTGATCAAGATCCCGTTGCAATCTGAGATAACCTTCTTCACTGTCCATTATGCCACCAATCTTGGTGTCATCTACAAACTTACTAACCATACCTCCTAAATTCTCATCCAAATCATTAATATAAAAGAAGTCAAGAGTGTTCAACAGTTGGGAGAAGTTTGGGAAACTCTGCTTTATTTTATCTCTCCAAGTTCTTTCTACCAAAAAGAGTCACTTCACAACATATGTAAATAGAAATTCTATTTTAATAAGTCATTCAAAATGAACATGAGCAAAGTTTCTCATTTCTGACATCATGCTACATCTGACAAATGCTCATAGCATTCCAATGAAATCTTCCTCTGAGGAGCAAGTTGCTGCTGATTTCATCTCATGAACTTGGTTTTTACAATCTGGTATGTTTTGACAAATCAATTTGTGCGCTACAAATTCCCAGAAACATCAATGTTAGATTATCTGAATTTAGGTACATTTAAAGAATAAATATTGGACAACAATCTCCTTCAGATCGGTAGGGCTAAAACAAAACATCTGTGTGCCATACAGGAATGTGAAAGTATGTTATGGAAGATGATTAGTTTAAATGTTTATGGTGCCAAGAGGCTTTAGTGAGAGCAAATAGAGGATCAGGAAATATTGACAGTGGCCCTGGGGAACCCAAGCTGAACATCAGTGAGCAGGTTATTACTGAGTAACTGCCAATTGATAGCACTTCCTGGGATGAAGGGATTATCTACTGAGGAAAGGTTGGAGCTGCATCCATTGGAGTTTAGAAGAATGAACAATAACTTTGCTGAAACATATAAGACCTTGAGGGGACTTGACAGGGTGGATGCTGAAAAGATGTTTTCCCTTATGAGAGAGCATAATCCAGGGTACACAGTTTCAAAATAAGGAGTTGCTTGTTTAAGATAAAGTTGAAGAGAGAGTTTTTTCTCAGAACTTTTTTGGTCTATGGAATTCCCTTCCCCAGAGAACAGTGTCAATAACACCTCCCGTCACTTTGCTAATGATGAGAGGAGGCTGTTAAGGTGGTACTAGGCTGGATTGGATTTGTTCTGCTTTCTGTGGACAGGACATATCTGGCAATTTTCTACATTGTTGGGTAGATGCCAATGTTGTAGCTGTACAAAAACAGCTGTTAATCCCTTTCATTGTTTCAGTTCTGAGACGATATCATACACATTAATCTTTGCTGCTTGTACACAGATTGTTCCATTTCTATTTCTGTTTATTGTGCTACTTAGTTTCTAAACAAACTATAAAGGTAGGTAATAATGCAGCATAATAATGCTGAAGCTACAAATGCTGCAGAGATTAGGCCGACGATCTGTGCTGCAAGCATTCGGACTGAAGTTTGATCTGGAGCAAGGAAAAGAAAGGAAATAGTTAATCAAATAACAAAAGATTTCATTGCAATATTACATGTACTGAAATTGTGGGTGACCTGAAGCCTCCATTCCCTCTGTTTCCATCTGACAGTGTAGGAAGGAACAAGATTATTATGGAGAAGGTAATCAATAATTAAGGGAATACCAACATAGAACATAGAACAGTACAGCACAGAACGGGCCCTTCGGCCCACGATGTTGTGCCGAGCTTTATCTGAAACCAAGATCAAGCTATCCCACTCCCTATCATCCTGGTGTGCTCCATGTGCCTATCCAATAACCGCTTAAATGTTCCTAAAGTGTCTGACTCCACTATCACTGCAGGCAGTCCATTCCACACCCCAACCACTCTCTGAGTAAAGAACCTACCTCTGATATCCTTCCTATATCTCCCACCACGAACCCTATAGTTATGCCCCCTTGTAATAGCTCCATCCACCCGAGGAAATAGTCTTTGAACATTCACTCTATCTATTCCCTTCATCATTTTGTAAACCTCTATTAAGTCTCCCCTCAGCCTCCTCCGCTCCAGAGAGAACAGCCCTAGCTCCCTCAACCTTTCCTCATAAGACCTACCCTCCAAACCAGGCAGCATCCTGGTAAATCTCCTCTGCACTCTTTCCAGCGCTTCCACATCCTTCTTATAGTGAGGTGACCAGAACTGCACACAATATTCCAAATGTGGTCTCACCAAGGTCCTGTACAGTTGCAGCATAACCCCACGGCTCTTAAACTCCAACTCCCTGTTAATAAACGCTAACACACTATAGGCCTTCTTCACAGCTCTATCCACTTGAGTGGCAACATTTAGAGATCTGTGGATATGGACCCCAAGATCTCTCTGTTCCTCCACAGTCTTCAGAACCCTAACTTTGACCCTGTAATCCACATTTAAATTAGTCCTACCAAAATGAATCACCTCACATTTATCAGGGTTAAACTCCATTTGCCATTTTTCAGCCCAGCTTTGCATCCTATCTATGTCTCTTTGCAGCCTACAACAGCCCTCCACCTCATCCACTACTCCACCAATCTTGGTGTCATCAGCAAATTTACTGATCCACCCTTCAGCCCCCTCCTCTAAGTCATTAATAAAAATCACAAAGAGCAGAGGACCAAGCACTGATCCCTGTGGCACTCCGCTAGCAACCTGCCTCCAATCCGAAAATTTTCCATCCACCACCACCCTCTGTCTTCGATCAGACAGCCAGTTACCTATCCAATCGGCCAACTTTCCCTCTATCCCACACCTCCTCACTTTCATCATAAGCCAACCATGGGGGACCTTATCAAACGCCTTACTAAAATCCATGTATATGACATCAACTGCCCTACCTTCATCAACACACTTAGTTACCTCCTCAAAAAATTCTATCAAATTTGTGAGGCACGACTTGCCCTTCGCGAATCCGTGCTGACTATCCCGGATTAATCCGCATCTTTCTAAATGGTCGTAAATCCCATCCCTAAGGACCTTTTCCATCAATTTACCAACCACCGAAGTAAGACTAACCGGTCTATAATTACCAGGGTCATTTCTATTCCCTTTCTTAAACAGAGGAACAACATTCGCCATTCTCCAGTCCTCTGGCACCATCCCCGTGGACAGCGAGGACCCAAGGATCAAAGCCAAAGGCTCTGCAATCTCATCCCTTGCCTCCCAAAGAATCCTAGGATACATTTCATCAGGCCCAGGGGACTTATCGACCTTCAGTTTATTCAAAACTGCCAAGACATCCTCCCTCCGAACATCTATTTCCTCCAGCCTATTAGCCTGTAACACCTTCTCTTCCTCAAAAACATGGCCCCTCTCCTTGGTGAACACTGAAGAAAAGTATTCATTCATCACCTCGCCTATCTCTACTGACTCCATACACAAGTTCCCACTACTGTCCTTGACCGGCCCTAACCTCACCCTGGTCATTCTTTTATTCCTCACATAAGAATAAAGAGCCTTGGGGTTTTCCTTGATCTGACCCGCCAAGGACTTCTCATGTCCCCTCCTCGCTCTCCTCAGCCCCTTTTTCAGCTCATTCCTTGCTAACTTGTAACCCTCAATCGAGCCATCTGAATATTGTTTCCTCATCCCTACATAAGCTTCCCTCTTCCTTTTCACAAGACATTCCACCTCTTTCGTGAACCATGGTTCCCTCACTCGGCCATTTCCTCCCTGCCTGACAGGGACATACCCATCAAGGACACCCAGTATTTGTTCCTCGAAAAAGTTCCACTTTTCATTAGTTCCTTTCCCTGACAGTTTCTGTTCCCAACTTATGCCCCCTAATTTTTGCCTAATCGCATCATAATTACCTCTCCCCCAATTATAAACCTTGCCCTGCCGTACGGCCCTATCCCTCTCCATTGCAATAATGAAAGACACCGAATTGTGGTCACTATCTCCAAAGTGCTCTCCCACAACCAAATCTAACACTTGGCCCGGTTCATTTCCCAGTACCAAATCCAATGTGGCCTCACCTCTTGTCGGCCTATCCACATATTGTGTCAGGAATCCCTCCTGCACACACTGCACAAAAACTGCCCCATCCAAACTATTCAACCTACACGGGTTCCAATCAATATTTGGAAAGTTAAAGTCCCCCATGACAACTACCCTGTGACCCCCACACCTATCCATAATCTGCTTAGCAATTTCTTCCTCCACATCTCTATTACTATTTGGGGGCCTATAGTAAACTCCTAACAACGTGACCGCTCCTTTCCTATTTCTAACCTCAGCCCATATTACCTCAGTGTGCAGACCCCCCTCGAAGTGCCTTTCCGCAGCCGTTAAACTATCCTTGATTAACAATGCCACTCCTCCACCTCTTTTACCAGCTTCCCTCCACTTAGTGAAACATCTATACCCCAGAACGTCCAACAACCATTCCTGTCCTTGTTCTACCCACGTCTCCGTAATGGCCACAACATCGTAGTCCCAAGTACCAATCCACACTCCAAGTTCATCTACCTTGTTCCAGATGCTCCTTGCATTGAAGTAGACACACTTCAACCCACCTTCCTGTCTACCGGTACCCACCCTTGACGCTGATACCTTCCCCAATACCTCACCACCCTCACTGACTTCTGGACCAAAATACCCCTCACCAAGTGAGGGGTATGCTGTTTACACTCTTAATAGGACATAGTGAGGGCAAACATAGCCCTTACTCACTGAACAGTTAGTCCTGCAGACACATTTTTACAATACATTAAGATAAATATCAATGCTATTGGGCTCCAAGGACCATGACTTTTCATCAAAGTAAATACTGATAAAAGGCTCGCTTCTCACTGCAATGGCTGAGCCTAACAGCAGCCAGTTCAGGGAGCTGCAAGCCTCTGATTGGATGAGCTACATTATCACATTCGAATTTTACACATCAGGTTGGGCCACTGTGAAACCCCTGCATATATCCAATAGAATCCCAAGGTTCTGTGGAATTCAGTTTGGGAACCCTGGTCTAAAGTGCCTGTGGATGGCAGGTTGGCAGGTATCTTCAAACAAAGTAAAGGAATTAAGAAAGAAACAAGAAATTAAGCCAGCAAAAAAAAGAAAACAGGGACAGATTGTGATCTGAAATTGTTGAACTTAATCTCGAGTTCAGGAGGCTGTAGAGTGCCCAGTCAACAGATAAAGTGCCATTCTTCGAGCTTGCATTGAGCTTCATTCAAACACTGTAGTGGGCAAAGGACAGAGTAGGAGCAAGGTGGAGAATTGGATTGACATGCTTGTGGACTCAACTTGGATGTTTTGCAAAGGGCTCACCCAGTCTGTGTTTTCCCTCCTCAATGTCGTGGAAGCCACATCATGAGCAGTGAATATAGTATACCACATTGGAAGAAGCACTAGTATATTGGTATTTTACACAGGAGGAGTGTTTGTGGCCTTGAATGGTGAGATGAGAGGAGGTAAAAGGGCAGATGTTGCAGGTTCTGTGCTTGCATGGAAAGATGAGGTGGAGGGCTGTTGTAGGCTGCAAAGAGACATAGATAGGATGCAAAGCTGGGCTGAAAAATGGCAAATGGAGTTTAACCCTGATAAATGTGAGGTGATTCATTTTGGTAGGACTAATTTAAATGTGGATTACAGGGTCAAAGGTAGGGTTCTGAAAACTGTGGAGGAACAGAGAGATCTTGGGGTCCATATCCACAGATCTCTAAAGGTTGCCACTCAAGTGGATAGAGCTGTGAAGAAGGCCTATAGTGTGTTAGCTTTTATTAACAGGGGGTTGGAGCTTAAGAGCCGTGGGGTTATGCTGCAACTGTACAGGACCTTGGTGAGACCACATTTGGAATATTGTGTGCAGTTCTGGTCACCTCACTATAAGAAGGATGTGGAAGCGCTGGAAAGAGTGCAGAGGAGATTTACCAGGATGCTGCCTGGTTTGGAGGGTAGGTCTTATGAGGAAAGGTTGAGGGAGCTAGGGCTGTTCTCTCTGGAGCGGAGGAGGCTGAGGGGAGACTTAATAGAGGTTTATAAAATGATGAAGGGGATCGATAGAGTGAACATTCAAAGACTATTTCCTCGGGTGGATGGAGCTATTACAAGGGGGCATAACTATAGCATTCGTGTTGGGAGATATAGGAAGGATATCAGAGGTAGGTTCTTTACGTAGAGAGTGGTTGGGGTGTGGAATGGACTGCCTGCAGTGATAGTGGAGTCAGACACTTTAGGAACATTTAAGTGGTTATTGGATAGGCACATGGAGCACACCAGGATGATAGGGAGTGGGATAGCTTGATCTTGGTTTCAGATAAAGCTCGGCACAACATCGTGGGCCGAAGGGCCTGTTCTGTGCCGTACTGTTCTATGTTCTATGTCTTAGGAAAGGGAGGGAGTATTGTGCTGAGTGCTTACTGCATTTTTTGTTTTTAATTCATATATCCAACATTCTCAGTATTTTGTTTTTAATCTATGTTGCTTCCTCCATTCCCTCCCTGTGGTCCAGTGCTCAGCACTATGCACAATAGTTGAGGTGCAGTAGGTTACTGCTTTATATAAGCTGCCTAGCAAGTCCCTGGGTGTGTTGCTTTGTGTCTCCAACTACCCACGTTGCGATTAAACTGGACTTTCCATCACTGCACTTTATTCTGAAGTTTTATGGAGTTTGCCAATATCACCACTCTCATCCCCCTGATTCTTCTGTGCTGTTTCCAGCAGACTGTTCCTATTTATTTTGTCTTTGTTTCACTCACTCAGATTTTTGAATTTGCATTTTTAATTAAAGGAGACCTATTCCTGCCATCTGCTTTGCCTCACTCTTATCCACCTTCTCCCTCACTTTGGACCTGGTTTGGAGCTTTGAAGATTTACTTTCCCTGCAGTTTCCACCTTAAGAAGTCTCACAACACCAGGTTAAAGTCCAACAGGTTTATTTGGTAGGAAATACCATAAGCTTTCGGAGCACAGCTCCTTCGTCAGATGGAGTGGTCTCTGTTCTCAAACAGTGCAAACAGACACAGAAATCAAGTTACAGAATACTGATTAGAATGCAAATCTCTACAGCCAGCCAGGTCTTAAATGTACAGACAATGTGGGTGGAGGGAGCATTCAACACAGGTTAAAGAGATGTGTATTGTCTCCAGACAGACACATTATCAGTAACCCCCACAGCTTGCCTCCTGGACTTGCAGAATTTCACCAGCTGTCCTGTCTGGAGACAATACACATCTCTTTAACCTGTGTTGAATGCTCCCTCCACCCACATTGTCTGTACATTTAAGACCTGGCTGGCTGTAGAGATTTGTATTCTAATCAGTATTCTGTAACTTGATTTCTGTGTCTGTTTGCACTGTTTGAGAACAGATATCCACTCCATCTGACGAAGGAGCTGTGCTCCGAAAGCTTATGGTATTTGCTACCAAATAAACCTGTTGGACTTTAATCTGGTGTTGTGAGACTTCTTACTTGTGCTTACCCCAGTCCAACACCGGCATCTCCACATCGTTTCCACCTTGACCAGAGCATTGGTTTAGCCTATCAGCAGCCAGTGCAGGGAAAAACAAGTCTCAGGTTGGATGAGCAGCTCTATAGCATTTTACAGTGCCGGAATTTTATTGGTGGTTCAATGCCCAGTTGACCTTGCTCCCTCACCAGGACAAATTGCAGATCTCTAGCCTGATTTCTTTCTCGACAAACCTGATACTTAGCTTATTCCCTGACAGGAAAACAAATACATTACTATATACGTGAGTGAACTTACAGTGAGTTTGCAGAGTCACAGAGGAGTTTGCGATTCGTTTTCTGTTGCTAGAACCCAAATCCACTTCGGCCAAGCAGGTGTACACCTGTCCATCATCTGACACACTTGCAGTGAAACTGAAGACATTCCTCAATCTTTTATCTTCATCTGGATAACCTTGTTCTCCTGTGGAATTGCTCTGAACAATCTCACTCCCCCTCAGCCATGTGAGTATGAGTTTATTGTTTGGATAGACCCTCGGACCAATGCACTCCAGACTATATGCTCTGTTAACTTCCAGCACTTCCGGAGGTGAAGTAATGTTTACCTCTCGATCTGTTAATAGAGAATCATTGAAATAAAGGTCAGTATTTCACCACACCGCCCACTGGTGGAATTTCCTGGTCCTACCAAAGTCAAAGGAGTTTTGAATGGCTTTTACAGCCCTGCCCCGCCTCGATGTGTCTGTAAAATTCCGTACACAGTGTATGAATCAGTCACATCTGGCTGCCCTTATTCCAGGAATACATTGGCATCCATTCTGCACTGATCAACAATTAGCAGCAAGTATGTTAAGCTTTATCAACCTATTGCAAACGTCTAACCAATCAGCAGTGAGATTTTCCCCTATGCTCATCCTCTAATACATATAAAATGACATTTATGCTAGCTCAACCACATTCATTGGATGGATAACAACAGTATACTCAAAGACCTCCATGGATTGACCATTCAGTCACAAGCTCCTGGACATCCAAACCTCTGCTACAAGAACCCCTGCAAGTGAGATATGAAAATGGTGAAGCTGACCCGAAATCTGATAGGTTCTGGTTCTCACTGAAAACTTTCCCCTGACACCAGCTTCCTTTAATGCCGGGTAATCAACTATGTTAGAACAAGAGTTTTCACTTACTGTATACCGTGACCACCATTTTCTCCTCCTTCAGCTGAGAACTCTCCGATTTACAGGTCACAGTGCATGGTGCTGCAAAATCCCATGTGTGGACAGTCGGGAAATAGTCTGTGAACCAATTACTGCCATTTGTTCTGTGAAGCTGTGTCCCTGGTTTATATTCCACATTGATTATTGGGTCTGTACATGTGGTAGTACAGTTCACCTCTAAAGAATCTCCAAATTCCACAGCTGAGGGGTTTGTGTTGATCCTGATCTCAAATCCAGTTACAATAGCTGCCAAGGAAACAAATTATGTTAAATCCAGGGACATGGAGCCAATTGAAGGAAGGAACTATTGAGAGTAACTCCCTGATGCAATAGCTCATTTGTACAACAGAATTCTTTGAATTAATGGTCTAGGTTCAAGTACAAACCACTTACTGATGATTTTGCTGATGCCTCAGTAAAAATAATTAATTTATTACTTCGAAGCCGTTGCTTCGAAGAAGTTGCTCTGGTTCTTAGTTTTCTTTGAATCTTTGCTGTTTATGAATTGTACAATTATATTAGTCAGCTTAAACAAATGTAGGGAGGAAGAACAGACAGAAGAAGAAAGAAACAAGAGGTTCATAGAAAGATAGGGATAAACAGGAGGATAAAGATAGAGAGAAAAATAGAAGAAAAAAGATGTATAGAAAAGAAAAACAGAGCAGAGAGAGAAATAGAACTAATAAATGAAGGAACATTTAAGGTTGGGAGAGAGAAGGAGATGAGAAAATGGTGTGGAACAAGAGACAGAAAAGGAAGAGGGACAAAAAAGATAGAGGAGAGGGATTAAAGAGAGGAGAGAGTGGAGCAAGTGAGATATTTGGGAGACAAATTAAGAGAGACTAAATTGGCTACAGACATGAAAAGGGACAATGGGGAAATGCGAGAGGACTGAGATAAACAGGAGGGGAAGGAGAAAAACAGTAGAAAGGGAAAAATGGGAAAGGGACTAGACAGCGAAGGAACAGGGAGAATTATTCCACTCTGACATTTCACTACTCACATTAACTATTCCAGGGCTGTCTGAATAAGGGTGGCTGTTAGTTTGAGACAGAAGGGAATGGTTCCCTTTTACCAAGCATGAACATATACTGAACACACAGAAGATTAGTATTCAAACTCTTACAAACCTTGGAATTTAACTTTTTAGTTGGGGCAACAATTTGCTGTTACGCTGTTCCTACAACGCTGATACTTACTTTGGATCCAAAAAGCCAGTACTGCAGGAACAATGTAGCTATAGACTGCTCCCTTATGCATTGTTGCAGGAATAGGAAAAATGGATGGTTCAATTTCACAAATCATCCCAGACAGTATCAGGCTGCTTCAGAGATGTGCAGCAGTGTAACCATGAGAATGTAACTGAAGATTTCAACACGCCCAACATTTTGTGGGAGGGTGGTGTGCTGATTGTGTGCTGTATATTTGATAGCAACATTTTTATGTTATCTACAAGTCTCACCCTTTGGTCCTTCAATGTGTACTAGATTACACTACCTAAAAACAGCCAGGAAGGATGAATAAAAAATCCAAAAGTTCAACGTGAACAGTAATCTACTGACATGTAGACATCAAATTTCTTTAGGCATTTTCTTGGCCATACTTCTCCTGATCAATGTCTACACGTTTCTATCTTAATTTCTTTCTGATTTCAAAGATCATAGGTCTCCAGCTCAACAGGTTCTTTTGGCCCCGTGTTTAGAAATTTAGAAACTTGAAAGATGAAACACGCAGTTCATGACATCAAAAAAATGTTGGCAATCTCTCAATAGTTCAGACATTGCTTTGTGGAAATTGAAAACCTGGAGTATGGCACAGAAAGGTTGGAAGCAAACTTTCAAAGAGCTATAAAGTGGGACCTCAAAGGTAGTAATCTCAGCATTGCTACCAGTGCCACATGCTTGTTCGAGTAGCAATGCCAAAGTGTAAAGCATATTTATAGTGTCACAAATTACATTGCAATGAAGTTACTGTGAAACTCCCCTAGTCGTCACACTCCGGCGCCTATTCGGACACACTGAGGATAGCTAAGATGAAGATGTGGCTTGAGGGATGGTGCAAGAGGGAGGGATTCAAATTCCTGGGACATTGGAACCGGTTCTGGGGGAGGTGGGACCAGTACAAATCGGATGGTCTGCGTCTGGACAGGATCAGAGCCAATGTCCTAGGGGGAATGTTTGCTAGTGCTGTTGGGGAGGGTTTAAACTAATATGGCAGGGGGATGGGAACCGATGCAGGAAGTCAGAAGGAAGTAAAGTAGAGGACAGAAACAAAAGTAAGGGGAAAAGTGGAAGGCAGAGAAATCAAAAACAAACATCAAAAAGGACCTCATTACATCATAATTCCAACAGGGCAATAATTACCAAAAAATCAAGCCTGAAGGCTGTGTGTCTGAATGCGAGGAGCATTTGTAATAAGGTGGATGAATTAACTGTGCAGACAATCATTGACGGATATGATGTAATTGGGATCACAGAGACCCGGCTCCAGGGTGACCAAGGATGGGTACTCAATAATAACTTAGAGGTGGGGAGGGCTATAAACAAGCAAATAATGGATGCGTGCAAAAGTGGAACGGCAATTATCATGGGGGATTTTAACCTACATATTGATTGGTCGACTCAAATTGGACGTGGAGGGCTTGAGGAAGAGTTCTTGGAATGCTGTCGGGATTGTTTCATTGAACAGTATGTTACAGAACCTACGAGAGAGCGAGCTATCTTGGATCTGGTTCTGTGCAATGAGACAGGTAGGATTAAGGATCTTCTTGTGAAGGATCCTCTTGGGATGAGTGATCATAATATGGTGGAATTTCTGATACAGATGGAGGGTGAGAAAGTAGGGTCCCAAACCAGTGTCCTCTGCTTGAACAGAGGGGAGTACGATAGGATGAGGGTGGAATTGGCTAATGTAGACTGGGCGAGCAGACTGGTAGGTAGGACAGCTGAGGAACAGTGGAGGATTTTTAAGGAGATTTTTTTAAGTACTCAGCAAAAATATATTCCGGTGATAAAGAAGGACTGTAAGAAAAAGGATAACCGGACATGGATAACGAAGGAAATAAAGGAGAGTATTAAAATAAAATCAGATGCGTACAGAGTGGCCAAAAATAGTGGAGAATTAGTGGATTGGGAAAGCTTTAAAGAAAAACAAAGAACGACTAAGAAATCGATTAAGAAAGGAAAGATAGATTATGAAACTAAACTAGCTCAAAATATAAAAAATGATAGTAAAAGTTTTTACAAGTATATAAAAAGGAATAGAGTGGCTAGAGTGAATGTTGGACCCTTGGAAGATGAGAGGGGGGATTTAATAGTGGAAAACGAGGAAATGGCTGAGACTTTAAATAAGTTCTTTGTGTCGGTCTTCACGGTGGAAGACACAAATAGTTTGCCGAATATTAGAGATCGAGAGTTGGTGGGAGGGGAGGTCCTTAATACAATTACTGTTACTAAGGAGGTGGTGCTTGGTAGACTAATAGGACTGAAGGTAGCCAAGTCCCCGGGCCCGGATGGAATGCATCCCAGGGTACTGAAAGAAATGGCTGAGGTAATAGCAGATGCATTCGTAGTAATTTATCAAAATTCGCTGGACTCTGGGGTAGTGCCGGCTGACTGGAAAACAGCTACTGTTACGCCGCTGTTTAAAAAAGGAAGTAGACAAAAGGCGGGTAACTACAGGCCGGTTAGCTTAACATCCGTAGTTGGGAAGATGCTAGAGTCCATTATTAAAGAGGAAATAACAGAGCACCTGAATAAGAATGGTTCGATCAAGCAGACGCAGCATGGATTCATGAAGGGAAAGTCGTGTTTGACGAATCTACTGGACTTTTATGAAGATGTCACTAGTGCGGTTGACAGAGGGGAACCGGTGGATGTGGTGTTTTTAGATTTCCAGAAGGCGTTCGATAAGGTGCCTCACAAAGGTTGCTGCAGAAGATTGGGGTACACGGAGTTAGGGGTAAGGTGTTGGCGTGGATTGGGGATTGGCTATCTAACAGGAAGCAGAGAGTTGGGATAAATGGGTGCTTTTCTGGTTGGCAGTTGGTGACCAGTGGCGTGCCGCAGGGACCGGTGCTGGGGCCTCAATTGTTTACCATTTACATAGATGATCTGGAGGAGGGGACTGAATCTAGGGTATTCAAGTTTGCTGATGACACGAAGGTGAGTGGGAAAGCGAATTGCGTGGAGGACGCGGAAAGTCTGCAGAGAGATTTGGATAGGCTGAGCGAGTGGGCGAGGATCTGGCAGATGGAATATAACGTTAGCAAATGCGAGGTTATCCACTTTGGAAGAAATAATAGTAAATTGGAATATTATTTAAATGGAGAAAAATTACATCGTGCGACTGTGCAGAGGGACCTGGGGGTCCATGTGCACGAATCGCAAAAACTCAGTCTGCAGGTGCAGCAGGTGATCAAGAAGGCGAATGGAATGTTGGCCTTTATCGCAAGGGGGATAGAATATAAAAGCAGGGAGGTCTTGCTGCAACTGTACAAGGCACTGGTGAGGCCGCAACTGGAGTACTGTGTGCAGTTTTGGTCCCCTTATTTGCGAAAGGATATATTGGCCTTGGAGGGAGTGCAGAGAAGGTTCACCAGGTTGATTCCGGAGATGAGGGGTGTAGCTTATGAGGAGAGATTAAACAGATTGGGTCTGTACTCGTTGGAGTTTAGAAGGATGAGGGGTGATCTTATCGAGACATATAAGATAATGAAGGGGCTGGATAGGGTAGAGGTGGAGAGATTCTTTCCACTTAGAAGGGAAACCAGAACTAGAGGTCACAGCCTCAAAATAAGGGGGAGCCGATTCAGAACAGAGTTGAGGGGGAACTTCTTCTCTCAGAGGGTAGTGAATCTCTGGAATTCTCTGCCCATTGAAGTGGTGGAGGCTTCCTCGTTGAATATGTTTAAATCACGGGTAGATAGTTTTCTGATCGATAAGGGAATTAGGGGATATGGGGAGCAGGCGGGTAAGTGGAACTGATTCGCTTCAGATCAGCCATGATCTTGTTGAATGGTGGGGCGGGCTCGAAGGGCCAGATGGCCTACTCCTGCTCCTATTTCTTATGTTCTTATGTTCTTACTCAATATCCAGGGGTATTCATTATTCTGGAAAGATAGATGGAAAGGAAAGGGGAGGGGGTGGGGTAGTGTTGTTGGTTGAAGAGCAGAAAGTAAAGCAATAGTAAGGAAGGACATTGGCCTGAACGATGTGGAATCTGTATGGGTAGAGCTGCAGAGCACCAGAAGACAAAAAATGTTAGTGGGATTTGTATTCAGACCACCAAACAGTAGTAGTGAAGTTGGAGATGGCATCAAGCAGGAAATTAGAGATATGTGCAGTAAGGGCACAGCAGTTATGGGTGACTTCAATCTGCATATTGATTGGGCTCACCAAACTGGTAGCAATGCGATGGAGGAGGACTTGCTGGAATGTATAAGGACTGGTTTTCTCGACCAATATGTCAAGGAACCAACTAGAGAATAGATCATCCTAGACTGGGTATTGTGTAACGAGAGGGGCTTAATTAACATCCTTGTGGTGCGAGATCCTTTGGAGAAGAGTGACCATAATATGGTAGAATTCTTCATTAAGATGGAGAGTGACACAGTTAAGTCTGAGACTAGGGTCCTGAATTTAGGAAAGCTAACTTTGATGGTATGAGATGTGCATTAGCTAGGATAAGCTGGCAAAGGATACTTAAGGGGTTGACAGTGTGTAGGCAATGGCAGACATTTAAAGAACACATGGTTGAACTTCAACAACTGTACGTCCCTGTCAGGTGGAAGAGTAAAACGGGGAAGGTGGCTCATCCATGGCTAACAAGGGAAATCAGGGATAGTGATAAAGCCAAAGAAGAGACATATAAAATGGCCGAAAAAGCAGCAAACCTGAGGACTGGGAGAAATGTCAAATTCAGTAGAGGAGGACAAAGGGTTTAATTCAGAAGGGGAAAATGGAATGCGAGAGTGAGCTTGCAGAAAACATAAAAACTGACTGCAAAAGCTTCTATAGATATGTGAAGAGAAAAAGACTGGTGAAGATAAATGTAGGTCCCGTACAGTTAGACTCAGGTGAATTCATAATGGGCAACAAAGATAGCAGACCAGCTGAACAAATACTTTGGATCTGTCTTCACTAAGGAGGACACAAATAACCTTCCAGAAATACTAGAGAACAGAGGGTTTAGCATGAAGGAGGAACTGAAGGAAATCCTTATTAGCCATAAATTGTATTATGCAAATTACTGGGATAAAAACCCGAAAAGTCCCCAGGGCCTGATGCTCTGCATCCCAGAGTACTTAAGGAAGTGGCTCTAGAAATAGTGGATGCACTGGTGATAATTTCCCAACATTCTATAGACACTGGAAGAGTTCCAATGGATTGGAGGATAGCTAATGTAACCCCACCTTTTTTAAAAAGGAGAGAGAGAGAAAACAGGGAATTATAGACCGGTTAGCCTGACATTGGTGGTGGGGAAAATGCTGGAGTCAATTATTAAGGATGTAATAACTCAGCATTTGTAAAGCGGTGACAGGATCGGTCCAAGTCAGCATGGATTCACTGAAAGGAAATCGTGCTTGACAAATTTCCTGGAATTTTTTGAGGATGTGACCAGTAGAGTGGACAAGGGTGAACCAGTGGATGTTGTGTATCTGGACTTTCAAAAGTCTTTTGACAAGGTCCCACACAAGAGATTAGCAAGCAAAATTAAAGTTCGTAGTATTGGGGGTAATGTATTGACGTGGATAGAGAGCTGGTTGGCAGACAGGAAGCAGAGAATGGGAATAAACGTGTCCTTTCAGAGTGGCAGGCAGTGACTAGTGGGGTACTGCAGTGCTGGGACCCCAGCTGCTCACAAGATACATTAAGGATTTGGATGACCCTCATCAGACCCCACTTGGAGTACTGTGCTCAGTTCTGGTCGCCTCATTACAGGAGGGATGTGGAAATGATTGAAAGGGTGCACAGAAGATTTACAAGGATGTTGCCTGGATTGGTTGGCATGCCTTATGAGGATAGGCTGAGGGAGCTCGGTCTTTTCTCCTTGGAGAGACGAAGGATGAGAGGTGACCTGATAGAGGTGTACAAGATGTTGAGAGGTATAGATCGGGTGGATTCTCGGAGGCTTTTTCCCAGGGCTGAGATGGCTGCTACGAGAGGACACAGGTTTAAGGTGCTGGGGGGTAGGTACAGAGGAGATGTCAGGGGTAAGTTTTTCACTCAGAGGGTGGTGGGTGAGTGGAATCGGCTGCCGTCAGTGGTGGCAGAGGCAAACTCGATAGGGTCTTTTAAGAGACTTCTGGATGAGTACATGGGACTTAATAGGATTGAGGGTTATAGGTAAGCCTATATATATGCTGAGGTAGGTAGGGACATGACCGGCGCAACTTGTGGGCCGAAGGGCCTGTTTGTGCTGTATTTTTTCTATGTTCTATGTTCTATGAAGGAATTGAATGCATTATCTCCAAATTTGCAGACACACGAAGCTGGGTGGCAGCGTGTGCTGGGAGGACGATGGTAAGAGGCTGCAGGGTAATCTGGAGTGGGCAAATACTTGGAAAATGCAATATAATATGGATCAATGTGAGGTTATCCACTTTGGTGGCAAAAGCAGGAAAGAAGATTATTACCTGAATGGTGGCAGGTTAGGAAAAGAGGAAGTGCAATGTGACCTGGGTGTTATGGTGGAACAGTCGCTGAAGATTGGCATGCAGATGCAGCAGGCGGTGAGGATAGTTAATAGCATGCTGGCCTTCATAGCGAGAGGATTTGAATATAGGAGCAAGGACGGCTTGCTGCTGTTATACAGGGCCTTGGTGAGGCTACACTTTGAGTATTGTCATAGAGGCCCTTCAGCCCAACTTGTCCATGCCACCCTTTTTTTTAAAACCCCGAAGCTAGTCCCAATTGCCCACATTTGGCCCATATCCCTCTATGCCCATCTTACCCATGTAACTTTCTAAGTGCTTTTTAAAAGACAATTGTACCCGCCTCTACTACCACCTCTGACAGCTTGTTCCAGACACTCACCACCCTCTGTGAAAAAATTGCCCCTCTCTCCCCTCTCACCTTAAACGTATGCCCTCTAGTTTTAGGCTCCCCTACCTTTGGGAAAAGATATTGACTATCTAGCTGATCTGTGCCCTTCATTATTTTATAGACCTCTATAAGATCATCCCTCAGCCTTCTATGCTCCAGAGAAAAAAGTCCCAGTCTATCCAGCCTCTCCTTTATAACTCAAACCATCAAGTCCCGGTATCATCCTAGTAAATCTTTTCTGCACTCTTTCTAGTTTAATAATATTCTTTCTATAATAGTTAGGGTGACCAGAACTGTACACAGTATTCCAAGTGTGGCCTTACTAATGTCTTGTACAACTTCAACAAGATGTCACAACTCCTGTATTCAGTGATCTGACCAATGAAACCAAGCATGCTGAATGCCTTCTTCACCACTCTGTCTACCTGTGACTCCACTTTCAAGGAGCTATGAACATGTACCCCTAGATCTCTTTGTTCTGTAACTCTCCCCAACGCCCTACCATTAACTGAGTAAGTCCTGCTTTGGTTCAATCTACCAAAATGCATCACCTCGCATTTATTAAATTAAACTCCATCTGCCATTTGTCAGCCCACTGGCCCAATTGATCAAGATCCTGTTGCAATCCGAGATAACCTTCTTCACTATGTCCACTATGCCACCAATCTTGGTGTCATCTGCAAATTTACGAACCATGCCTCCTATAATCTCATCCAAATCATTAATATAAATGACAAATAACAGTGGACCCAGCACTGATCCCTGAGGCACACTGCTGGTCACAGGCCTCCAGTTTGAAAAACAACCCTCCACAACCACCCTCTGGCTTCTGTCATCAAGCCAATTTTGCATCCATTTAGCTACCACACCCTGGATCCCGTGAGATTTAACCTTATGCAACAACCTACCATGTGGTACTTTGTCAAAGGCCTTGCTAAAGTCCATGTAGATAACATCAACAGCACTGCCCTCATCTACCTTCTTGGTTACCGCTTCAAAAAACTCAATCAAATTTGTGGGACATGATTTTCCACTCACAAAGCCATGCTGACTGTCCCTAATCAGTCCTTGCGTCTCTAAATGCCTGTAGATCCTGTCTCTCAAAAAATCTTCCAACAACTTACCCACCACAGATGTGAGGCTAACTGGCCTGTAGAACATAGAACAGTACAGCACAGAACAGGCCCTTCGGTCCACGATGTTGTGCCGAGCTTTATCTGAAACCAAGATCAAGCTATCCCACTCCCTATCATCCTGGTGTGCTCCATGTGCCTATCCAATAACCGCTTAAATGTTCCTAAAGTGTCTGACTCCACTATCACTGCAGGCAGTCCATTCCACACCCCAACCACTCTCTGCGTAAAGAATCTACCTCTGATATCCTTCCTGTATCTCCCACCACGAACCCTATAGTTATGCCCCCTTGTAATAGCTCCATCCACCCGAGGAAATAGTCTTTGAACGTTCACTCTATCTATCTCTATCTTTGGGCGGCACGGTAGCACAGTGGTTAGCACTGCTGCTTCACAGCTCCAGGGTCCCGGGTTCGATTCCCGGCTCGGGTCACTGTCTGTGTGGAGTTTGCACATTCTCCTCGTGTCTGCGTGGGTTTCCTCCGGGTGCTCCGGTTTCCTCCCACAGTCCAAAGATGTGCGGGTTAGGTTGATTGGCCAGGTTAAAAATTGCCCCTTAGAGTCCTGGGATGCGTAGGTTAGAGGGATTAGTGGGTAAAATATGTGGGGGTAGGGCCTGGGTGGGATTGTGGTCGGTGCAGACTCGATGGACCGAATGGCCTCCTTCTGCACTGTAGGGTTTCTATGATTTCTATCCCCTTCATCATTTTATAAACCTCTATTAAGTCTCCCCTCAGCCTCCTCCGCTCCAGAGAGAACAGCCCTAGCTCCCTCAACCTTTCCTCATAAGACCTACCCTCCAAACCAGGCAGCGTCCTGGTAAATCTCCTCTGCACTCTTTCCAGCGCTTCCACATCCTTCTTATAGTGAGGTGACCAGAACTGCACACAATATTCCAAATGTGGTCTCACCAAGGTCCTGTACAGTTGCAGCATAACCCCACGGCTCTTAAACTCCAACCCTCTGTTAATAAAAGCTAACACACTATAGGCCTTCTTCACAGCTCTATCCACTTGAGTGGCAACCTTTAGAGATCTGTGGATATGGACCCCAAGATCTCTCTGTTCCTCCACAGTCTTCAGAACCCTACCTTTGACCCTGTAATCCACATTTAAATTAGTCCTACCAAAATGAATCACCTCACATTTATCAGGGTTAAACTCCATTTGCCATTTTTCAGCCCAGCTTTGCATCCTATCTATGTCTCTTTGCAGCCTACAACAGCCCTCCACCTCATCCACTACTCCACCAATCTTGGTGTCATCAGCAAATTTACTGATCCACCCTTCAGCCCCCTCCTCTAAGTCATTAATAAAAATCACAAAGAGCAGAGGACCAAGCACTGATCCCTGTGGCACTCCGCTAGCAACCTGCCTCCAATCCGAAAATTTTCCATCCACCACCACCCTCTGTCTTCGATCAGACAGCCAGTTACCTATCCAATCGGCCAACTTTCCCTCTATCCCACACCTCCTCACTTTCATCATAAGCCGACCATGGGGGACCTTATCAAACGCCTTACTAAAATCCATGTATATGACATCAACTGCCCTACCTTCATCAACACACTTAGTTACCTCCTCAAAAAATTCTATCAAATTTGTGAGGCACGACTTGCCCTTCACGAATCCGTGCTGACTATCCCGGATTAATCCGCATCTTTCTAAATGGTCGTAAATCCCATCCCTAAGGAACTTTTCCATCAATTTACCAACCACCGAAGTAAGACTAACCGGTTTATAATTACCAGGGTCATTTCTATTCCATTTCTTAAACAGAGGAACAACATTCGCCATTCTCCAGTCCTCTGGCACCATCCCCGTGGACAGTGAGGACCCAAAGATCAAAGCCAAAGGCTCTGCAATCTCATCCCTTGCCTCCCAAAGAATCCAAGGATATATTTCATCAGGCCCAGGGGACTTATTGACCTTCAGTTTATTCAAAACTGCCAGGACATCCTCCCTCCGAACATCTATTTCCTCCAGCCTATTAGCCTGTAACACCTTCTCTTCCTCAAAAGCATGGCCCCTCTCCTTGGTGAACACTGAAGAAAAGTATTCATTCATCACCTGTAATTCCCAGACTTTTCCCTGCAAACCTTTTTAAACAAAGGCACAACATTTGCCACCCTCCAATCTTCAGGCACCTCACCTGTGACTATTGATGATTGAAATATCTCTGCTAGGGTACCCGCAATTTCCTCCCTAGCCTCCCACAATGTCCTGGGATACACTTCATCAGGTCCCATGGATTTATCTACATTGGATGCGCTTTAAGACTTCCAGCACCTCCTTCTCTGTACACTCCTCAAAACATCACTATTTATTTCCCCAAGTTCCCTAACATCCATGCTTTTCTCAACAGTAAATACTGATGAGAAATATTCATTTAGGATCTCATCCATCTCTTGTGGATCCGCACATGGATGATCCATAAGAGGCCCTACTCTCTCCCTTGTTACTCTTTTGCCCTTTATGTATTTGTAGAAGTTCTCTGGATTCTCCTTTGCCTTATCTGCCACAACAATCTTGTGTGCAGTTTTGGTCTCCTTGTCTGAGAAAGGACATTCTTGCTATTGAGGGAGACCAGCGAAGGTTCACTAGACTGATTCCTGGAATGGCAGGACTGATATATGAAGAAAGACTGGATCGACTGGGCTCGTACTCATTGACATTTAGAAGAATGAGAGGGGATCTCATAGAAATATATAAAATCCTGATGGGACTGGACAGGCTAGATGTGGGAAGAATGTTCCCCATGTTGGGAAAGTGCTAAACTAGGGGTCACAGTCTAAGAATCAGGGGTAAGCCTTTCAGGACTGAGGTAAGGAAGAACTTCTTCAGAGTTGTGAACCTGTGGAATTCTCTACCACAGAAAACTGTTGGGGCCAGCTTGTTAGATATGTTCAAGAGGGAGCTGGACGTGACCTTTGCGGCTAAAGAGATCAAGTGGTATGGAGAGGAAGCAGGAGTGGGATACTGAAAGTGCATGATCAGCCATATTTGATGGTGATGCAGGCTGGAAGGGCTCAATAGCCTACTCCTGCACTTATTTTCTATGCTTCTTTGTCTCTCTGATAGTGAATCTAAGTTGTCCCCAAGCAAAATTCAGATGGAATAGTTGTTGAAAGATGCACAGGTGAAGACCTATGTTCTTTGAGAAATATTGAAGTGGACATCCAGAAACACGTCTGTAGACTCTGTATCCTCATATTCTGCATAAACGTGCAATAACAACTTCTTATGGCCATTTGTATATGTCTAGTAAAACCAGAATTAAACTAGTTTTCACTTAGATACTAAACAGTTTCACTTAGTTTACCTAGTTTTCACTTAGGTACTTTGAATTCCATGTGCTGCACACTGTCTCTTTCTATCCTGCAAAGATATCACAGCCTGGCAACAAAGCGGAGGTGCTTGCATAGTGCAATTGTCACTCGACTAGTAATCTAGAAGTCTACAGACCGACTGAGTTTGAATCCCATCATGGCAGATGGTGAAATTTGAATTCAATAAAAAGCTGGAATTAAAAGTGGAAGGACGACCATGAAACCATTTTGCTTGTCGTAAAAACCCATGAGGTTCACTAATGTCCTTTAGGAAAGGAAATCTGCTGTGCTAGCCTGGTCTGTCTTACATGTGACTCCAGACCCACAGCAATGTGGCTGCTTCTTAAATACCCTCAGAAATGGTCTAGCAAGGGAGAAAATTGCTGGGGCCGTGAGAGAAATCTTTGTATCCTCATTGGCTACAGGGGAGGTCCCAGAGGATTGGAGAATAGCCAATGTTGTTCCTTTGTTTAAGAAGGGTAGTAAGAATAATTCAGGTAATTACAGGCCGGTGAGCCTTACATCAGTGGTAGGGAAATTATTGGAGAGGATTCTTCGAGACAGGATTTATTCTCCCTTGGACATAAGTGAAAGTATGAGTGAGAGGCAACATGGTTTTGTGAAGGGGAGGTCGTGTCTCACGAACTTGATCAAATTTTTCGACGAAGTGACCAAGATGACTGATGAGGGTAGGGCAGTGGATGTTGTCTACATGGACTTCAGTAAGGCCTGTGACAAGATCCCTCATGGCAGACTGGTGCAGAAGGTGAAGTCGCATGGCATCAGAGGTGAGCTGGCAAGGTGGATACAAAACTGGCTCAGTCAAAGAAGACAGAGGGTAGCAGTGGAAGGGTGCATTTCTGAATGGAGGGCTGTGACAAGTGGCGTTCCTCAGGGATCAGTGCAGGGACCTTTGCTGTTTGTAATATATATAAATGATTTGGAGGAACATGTAACTGGTTTGATTAGTAAGTTTGTGGACGACATAAAGGTTGGTGGATTTGCGGATAGCGATGAGGACCATCAGAGGATGCAACAGGATATAGATCGGTTGGAGACTTGGGCGGAGAGATGGCAGATGGAGTTTAATCCGGACAAATGTGAGGTAATGCATTTTGGAAGGTCTAATACAGATAGAACAAAGAACAATACAGCACAGTAACAGGCCCTTCGGCCCTCCAAGCATGCGCCGCTCCCTGGTCCAAACTAGACCATTCTTTTGCATCCCTCCATTCTCACTCTGTTCATGTGGCTATCTAGATAAGTCTTAAACGTTCCCAGTGTGTCCGCCTCCACCACCTTGCCCGGCAGCGCATTCCAGGCCCCCACCACCCTCTGTGTAAAATACGTCCTTCTGATATCCGTGTTAAACCTCCCCCCCTCGCCTGAATCTATGACCCCTCGTGAACGTCACCACCGACCTGGGAAAAAGCTTCCCACCGTTCACCATATCTATGCCTTTCATAATTTTATACACCTCTATTAGGTCACCCCTCATCCTCCGTCTTTCCAGTGAGAACAACCTTAGTGTACCCAATCTCTCCTCATAACTAAGCCCTTCCATACTTGGCAACATCCTGGTAAACCTCCTCTGCACTTTCTCTAAAGCCTCCACGTCCTTCTGGTAGTGTGGCGGCCAAAACTGGGTGCAGTATTCCAAATGCGGCCGAACCAACGTTCTATACAACTGCAACATCAGACCCCAACTTTTATACTCT
Source organism: Mustelus asterias (assembly GCF_964213995.1). Classification (NCBI taxonomy): domain Eukaryota; kingdom Metazoa; phylum Chordata; class Chondrichthyes; order Carcharhiniformes; family Triakidae; genus Mustelus; species Mustelus asterias. The sequence continues at coordinate 7,770,453 of NC_135819.1, read as the reverse complement.
ATGCCCCGTCCTATAAAGGCAAGCATGCCATATGCCTTATTCACTACCTTTTCCACCTGTGACATCACCTTCAAGGATCTGTGGACTTGCACACCCAGGTCCCTCTGCGTATCTACACCCTTTATGGTTCTGTCATTTATCGTATAGCTCCCCCGTACGTTAGTTCTACCAAAATGCATCACTTCGCATTTATCTGGATTGAACTCCATCTGCCATTTCTTTGCCCAAATTTCCAGCCTATCTATATCCTTCTGTAGCCTCTGACAATGTTCCTCACTATCTGCAAGTCCAGCCATTTTTGTGTCGTCCGCAAACTTACTGATCACCCCAGTTACACCTTCTTCCAGATCGTTTATATAAATCACAAACAGCAGAGGTCCCAATACAGAGCCCTGCGGAACACCACTAGTCACAGGCCTCCAGCCGGAAAAAGACCCTTCCACTACCACCCTCTGTCTTCTGTGACCAAGCCAGTTCTCCACCCATCTAGCCACCTCCCCCTTTATCCCATGAGATCCAACCTTTTGCACCAACCTACCATGAGGGACTTTGTCAAACGCTTTACTAAAGTCCATATAGACGACATCCACGGCCCTTCCCTCGTCAACCATTCTAGCCACTTCTTCAAAAAACTCCACCAGGTTAGTGAGGCATGACCTCCCTCTCACAAAACCATGCTGACTATCGTGAATGAGTTTATTCCTTTCTAAATGCGCATACATCCTATCTCTAAGAATCCTCTCCAACAACTTCCCCACCACGGACGTCAAGCTCACCGGCCTATAATTTCCCGGGTTATCCTTCCTACCCTTCTTAAATAACGGGACCACATTAGCTATCCTCTAATCCTCCGGGACCTCACCTGTGTCCAGTGACGAGACAAAGATTTGTGTCAGAGGCCCAGCGATTTCATCTCTCGTCTCCCTGATAAGCCTGGGATAGATTCCATCAGGCCCTGGGGATTTGTCAGTCTTTATATTCCCTAAAAAACCTAACACTTCCTCCCTTGTAATGGAGATTTTCTCTAACGGGTCAACACATCCCTCCGAGACACTCCCAGTCAACACATCCCTCTCCTTTGTGAATACCGACGCAAAGTATTCATTTAGGATCTCCCCTACTTCTTTGGGCTCCAAGCATAATTCCCCACTTTTGTCCCTGAGGGGTCCGATTTTTTCCCTGACAACCCTTTTGTTCCTAAAGTATGAATAAAATGCCTTGGGATTCTCCTTAATCCTGTCTGCCAAGGACATTTCGTGACCCCTTTTTGCCCTTCTAATTCCTTGTTTGAGTTCTTTCCTACTTTCTTTGTATTCCTCCAGAGCTCCCTCCGTTTTTAGCTGCCTGGACCTAACGTACGCCTCTCTTTTCTTTTTGACCAATCGCTCAATTTCCCTGGTTATCCACGGTTCTCGAATCCTACCCTTCCTATCCTTCTTTTTTACAGGCACATGCCTATCCTGCAGCCCTAACAACTGTTCCTTAAAAGACTCCCACATGCCAGATGTGGATTTACCCTCAAACAGCCTCTCCCAATCAACGGCTGCCAATTTCTGCCTAATCCCACTAAAGTTAGCCTTCCCCCAATCCAACACCTTACCCTTGGGACACCACTGATCCTTTTCCATCACTATCCTAAAGCTAACAGAATTGTGGTCACTATTTGCCACATGTTCCCCTACCGAAACTTTGAAGACCTGACCGGGCTCATTCCCCAGTACCAGGTCCAGTAAAGCCCCCTCTCTAGTCAGGCTATCTACATATTGTTCCAACGAACCTTCCTGTACGCATTTTACAAATGCCTCCCCATTCAGACTCCCAACCCTACGCGATTTCCAGTCTATACCAGGGAAATTGAAGTCTCCCACTACAACAACCCTATTTTTCCTGCACCTATCCATTATCTCCTGACATATCCGTTCTTCTACTTCCCTTGGACTGTTTGGGGGCCTGTAGTATACCCCCAACATAGTGACTGCGTCCTTCCTGTTTCTGAGCTCCACCCACAGTGACTCGTTACACGACCCCTCTGAATTGTCCTCCCTCTGCACCGCTGTAAAATGCTCTCTAACTAATACTGCTACTCCCCCACCTCTTTTGGCCCCTCCTCTGTCTCACCTAAAACACTTGTACCCCGGAATATTCAGTTGCCAGTCCTGTCCCTCTTTGTCACCGCAACCACATCCAAATTCCTCGTAAGCATTAAGGCCCTAAGTTCGTCTGTCTTACCTGCTACGCTCCTTGCATTGAAGTAGATGCACTCCAAAGCTCCAGGCCCAGTGAGGTCATCCTCCCCCAGAGTGCTCTTCTTCTTTGCCAGCTTTGTCCTGGTCCCAAGCTTGGCCCCTTATATAGTAAGTGGCAGAACCCTTAGGAGTATTGATAGTCAAAGGGATCTGAGTGTACAGGTGCACAGGTCACTGAAAGTGGCAATGCAGGTGGAGAAGGTAGTCAAGAAGGCATACGGCATGTTTGCCTTCATCAACCGGAGCATTGAGTTTAAAAATTGGCAAGTCATGTTGCAGCTTTATAGAACCTTAGTCCGGCCGCACTTGGAATATAGTGTTCAATTCTGGTCGCCACACTACCAGAAGGATGTGGAGGCTTTAGAGAGGGTGCAGAAAAGATTTACCAGGATGTTGCCTGGTATGGAGGGCATTAGCTATGAGGAGAGGCTGGAGAAACTTGGTTTGTTCTCACTGGAACGATGGAGGTCGAGGGGCGACCTGATAGAAGTCTACAAGATTATGAGAGGCATGGACAGAGTGGATAGTCAGAAGCTTTTTCCCAGGGTGGAAGAGTCAATTGCTAGGGGGCATAGGTTTAAGGTGCGAGGGGCAAGGTTTAAAGGAGATGTATGAGGCAGATATTTTACACAGAGGGTGGTGAGTGCCTGGAACTCATTGCTGCAGGAGGTAGTAGAAGTGGATACGGTAGTGACTTTTAAGGGGCGTCTTGACAAATACATGAATAGGATGGGAATAGAGGGATATGGTCCCCGGAAGGGTAGGGGGTTTTAGTTAAGTCGGGCAGCACCGAATGGCCTGTTCCTGTGCTGTAAATTTCTTTGTTCAAGTTACTCAGTTGTATCAAGCTGCTAAGTGGTTTGAATAAATTAAAATGGGTGGACCATCTGGCACCAACGAAGGCACCGGAAACGACAATGGCAAATACAGCCCTGTTGATGTTGCAAAGTTCTCCTTACTAACATATAGGGTTTCGTGCCAAAATTGGAAGAGCTGTCTCATAGGAATCACACCTCATAGATAATGTCCCGGACACCACTATCACTATCCCTGGATATATCCTATCCCATTTGGAGGTCAGACCCAGCAGAGGTGGCGGTGGTACAGTGGTATACAGTCAGGGAGCGGGTGGGGGGGAGGGGGGGTGGAATTTGCCCTGAGTGCCCTCAACTTCAGCTTCCGGACCCCATTAAGTTTCATGGCATCAGGTCAAACATGGGCAAGGAAACCTTCCGCTGATTAGCACGTACAATCCCCATTCAGCTGATGCATGAATACTCCTTCATGTTGAACACCACTTGGAAGAAGCACTGAGGGTGGCAAGGATGCAGAATGTCCTCTGGGTGGAACACTTGAATGTCCATCACCAAAAGTGGCTTGGTAGCATTACTATCAACCAAGCTGGAAGAGACCTAAAGATATAGCTGCTAGACTGGGTCTGCGGTAAGTAGTGAGGGAACCAACAAGAGGGAAAAACATACTTGACTTCACCCTCACCAATCTGCTTGTTGCAGCTGCATCCCTCCATGACTGTATTGGTAGGAATGACCATTGTACAGTGTGTGTGGAGCCAACCACAACCACAGTCTGTAACCTCATGGCCTTGCATCTCGCCCACTCTACCATTACCACCAAGCCATGGGATCAACCCTGGCTCATTGAAGAATGCAGGAAGGCATGCCAGGAGCAGAACCACATATACCTAAAAAATGAGGTGTCAACCTGATGAAGCTCTACACAGGACTACTTGCATGCAGCAGAAGCGGCAAGTGATAGACACGGCTAAGTGATTCCACAACCAATGCATCAGTACTAAACTCTGCATTCCTGTCAAATGTAATCACAAATGGTAGTGGATAATTAAAGATGAGGCTGAAACATTTGTAACCATCTTCAGCCAGAAGTGCCAAGTGGATGATCCATCTTGGCCTCCTCCAGAGGTCCCCAGCATCACAGATGCTAGTCTTCAGCCAATTCCATTCACTCCACTTGATATCAAGAAATGGCTGAAGGCAAAGGATACTGCAGAACTACGGACCCTGACAATAATTCAGCAATAGTGCTGAAGACTTGTGCTCTAAAACTTGCTAGGCTCTTGCCAAGCTGTTCCAGTGCAGCTACAACATTGGCACCTGCCTGACGATGTGGAAAGTTTTCCAGGAATGACCTGTACATAAAAAGCAGACAAATGCATCCTGGCCAATTACTGCTCCATCTGCCTGCTCTCAATTATCAATAAAGAGATGTAAGGGGGTATTCAAAGTTATCAAGCAGCACTTGCTTCACAATAACCTGTTCAATGACATTTAGTTTGGTGTCCTCCTAGACCACTGATGGGCAACCTAGATCCTGCTTCATCTCAGTGGGCCGCAAGATTGAAATCATTAACTATGACTCTTGAATAGAATTGAATACATTTAATACACGGTGAATATTCATAACATTCATAGAAAATGCTTAATCATTCACATATTAATAGAATCGTCATCAACTTCAAAAAAGAGAGGATGGCACCTGTACAAAGGACGGGTTCCACCTAAACTGGAGGGGCACGAATATCCTAGCTGGGAGTTTTGCTAGTGCGGTTCGGGTGGGTTTAGACTAATGTGGCAGGGGGGTGGGGATCAGAACAATAGGTCAATAAGCATAGAGGCTGGGGACGAGGTTGGGGCCAAGACAAGGCTATCTAAGAGGAAGAGAATTCTGTGGGAGGATGTCCTCAGTGGGCCTGGAGGTCTGAAGTGCATCTGCTTCAGTGCAAGGAGCGTCACGGGCAAGACAGACGAGCTTAGAGCCTTAATGCTTGCGCGGAACTTGGATGTGGTTGCAGTGACGGAGACTTGGTTAAAAGAAGGACAGGACTGGCAGCTGAATATTCCGGGGTATAAGTGTTTTAGGCAAGACAAAGGAGGAGCTAGGAGAGGTGGGGGAGTAGCAATGCTGGTTAGGGAGCATATTACAGCGGTACAGAGGGTGGACAATTTGGAAGGGTCAGGTAACGAGTCACTGTGGGTGGAGCTCAGAAACAGGAAGGGCGCAGTCACTATGCTGGGGGTATACTACAGGCCTCCCAACAGCCCACGGGAAGTTGAGGAACGGATATGTAAGGAGATTCTGGACAGGTGCAGAAAAAATAGGGTTGTTGTAGTGGGAGACTTTAATTTCCCTCACATAGACTGGAAGTCACTTCGGGCTGGGGGCCCGGACGGGGAAGAATTTATAAAATGCGTACAGGAAGATTCTTTGGAACAATATGTTGACAGTCCAACTAGAGAGGGGGCTATACTGGACCTAGTACTGGGGAATGAGCCCGGTCAGGTCATCAAAGTTTCAGTGGGGGAACATGTGACAAATAGTGACCACAATTCTGTAAACTTTAGGATAGTAATGGAAAAAGATGAGTGTTGCCCTATGGGTAAGGTGCTGAATTGGGGGAAGGCTAACTACAGCCAGATTAGGCAGGATTTGGTGGCTGTTGATTGGGACAGGCTGTTCGAGGATAAATCCACATCTGGCATGTGGGAGTCTTTTAAGGAGCAGTTGATAGGACTGCAGGACAGGCATGTGCCTGTAAAGAGGAAGGATAGGAAAGGTAGGATTCGAGAGCCGTGGATAACCAGTGAAATTGTGGGTCTAATCAAAAAGAAAAAAGAGGTCCAAGCAGCTAAAAACAGATGGAGCACTGGAGGAATACAGGGAAAGTAGAAAATAACTCAAACAGGGAGTTAGAAGGGCAAAAAGGGGTCACGAAATGTCCTTGGCAGACAGGATTAAGGAGAATCCTAAGGCATTTTATACATACATCAGGAACAAGAGGGTTGTTAGGGAAAGAATCGGACCTCTCAGGGACAAAGGAGGGGAATTATGCTTAGAACCAAAGGAAGTAGGTGAGACCCTAAATGAATACTTTGCATCAGTATTCACAAAGGAGAGGGACATGTTGACTGGTAGTGTCTCAGAGAGATGTGTTGACCCATTAGAAAAAAATCTCAATTACAAGGGAGGAAGTGTTAGGTTTTTTAGGAAACATTAAGACAGACAAATCCCCAGGGCCGGATGGCATCTACCCCAGACTCCTCAGGGAGGCAAGAGATGAAATTGCTGGGCCTCTAACAGAAATCTTTGTCTCTTCACTGGACACAGGTGAGGTCCCAGAGGATTGGAGGATAGCAAATGTGGTCCCGTTATTTAAGAAGGGTAGCAAGGATAACCCAGGTAATTATAGGCCGGTGAGCTTGACGTCCGTGGTAGGGAAATTGTTGGAGAAGATTCTTAGAGATAGGATATATGCGCATTTAGAACTGAATAATCTCTTTAGAGATAGACAGCATGGTTTTGTACGAGGGAGGTCATGCCTCACAAATTTGGTGGAGTTTTTTGAGGAAGTGACAAAAACGATTGACGAGGGAAGGACCGTGGATGTCGTCTATATGGATTTTAGTAAAGCGTTTGACAAGGTCCCTCATGGCAGGCTGGTGCAAAAGGTTAAATCTCACGGGATAAAAGGTGAGCTAGCTAGATGGGTGGAGAACTGGCTTAGCCATAGAAGACAGAGGGTAGCAGTGGAGGGGTCTTTTTCCGGTTGGAGGTCTGTGACTAGTGGAGTTCCGCAGAGCTCTGTACTGGGACCTCTGCTGTTTGTGACATATATAAATGATTTGGAGGAAGATGTAGCTGGTGTGATCAGTAAGTTTGCGGACAACACGAAGATTGCTGGAGTTGCAGATAGTGATGAACATTGTCAGAGAATACAGCAGGATATAGATAGACTGGAACATTGGGCGGAGAAATGGCAGATGGAATTTAATCCAGATAAATGTGAAGTGATGCATTTCGGTAGATCTAATGTAAGGGGGAGCTATACAATAAATGGCAGAACCATCAGCAGCATAGACACACAGAGGGACCTGGGTGTACAAGTCCACAGATCCTTAAAGGTGGCAGCACAGGTGGAGAGGGTGGTGAAGAAGGCATATGGCATGCTTGCCTTTATTGGACAGGGCATAGAGTATAAAAGTTGGCATATGATGTTGCGGCTGTATAGAATGTTGGTTAGGCCACATTTGGAATACTGCGTCCAGTTCTGGTAGCCACACTACCAGAAGGACGTGGAGGCTTTGGAGAGAATACAGAAAAGGTTTACCAGGATGTTGCCTGGTATGGAGGGGCTTAGCTATGAGAAGAGATTGGGTAAACTGGGGATGTTCTCCCTGGAAAGACGGAGGATGAGGGGCGACCTAATAGAGGTGTATAAAATAATGAAGGGCATAGATAGAGTGAACAGTGGGAAGCTTTTTCCCAGGTCGGAGGTGGCGAACACAAGGGGACACAGGTTCAAGGTGAGGGGGGCAAGGTTCAACACAGAAGTCAGGGGGATGTATTTTACACAGAGGGTGGTGGGGGCCTGGAATGTACTGCCAAGCAAGGTGATTGAGGCGGACAGGCTGGGATCGTTTAAGACTTATCTAGATAGCCACATGAACAGACTGGGAATAGAGGGATACAAACAAATGGTCTAGTTGGGCACATGAGCGGCGCAGGCTTGGAGGGCTGAAGGGCCTGTTCCTGTGCTGTATTGTTCTTTGTTGTTTGTTTGTTCTTTGTTCAAGTGGTAAAAACATAATAAATATTTACGCTTGATTGAACACAGAGGGAATGCATGGCTCTTAGTCAATATTATAGAATCCCTACCATGTAGAAGGAGGCCATTCAGCCCATCAAGCTTGAACCAACAACAATCCCACCCAGGCCCTATCCCCTTAACCCCACATATGTACCCTGACACTAAGGGGCAATTTAGCATGCCCAATCAACATGCCCTGCACATCTTTGGAGTGTGGGAGGAACCCACACAGACATGGGGAGAATTTGCAAACTCCACACAGACAGTGATCTGAGGTCAAAATTGAACCTGGGTCCTTGGTGCTGTGAGGCAGCAGTGCTAACCACTGTGCCCACTGGGAGAGCTAGAGTATTTTTAATCAAAGAATTCTCACTGTACCCTATTTTGTTCTTGATATTTCTGTTATGGAACCTTATTCATACACTGAGGTTTTTTAAAAATGGTGATTTACATAAGAACAGTAGCATCACTTCAAAAATACTTAATTGGCTGTAAAGTGTACTGGGCCATTCTGAAATTCTCAAACCTGCTATATTAATCATAGAAACCCTACAGTACAGAAAGAGGCCATTCAGCCCATCGAGTCTGCACCGACCACAATCCCACCCAGGCCCTACCCCCATATTCCTACACATTTATCCACTAATCCCTCTAATCTACACATCTCAGGACACTAGGGGCAATTTTAGCATGGCCAATCAACCTAACCCGCACATCTTTGGACTGTGGGGGGGGAAACTGGAGTACCCAGAGGAAACCCACATAGTTTTTTTCTTTCAATCATCAAGACACAGAACTAATAAGGTTCAAAAAGAGGAGAATATTGAGTGCAATTAGCACACACCTCATTTCATGAGCCCTTGCTTTACGTGTGTATCACTTTAGTCATGCCAGTAGGAAAAAATTGCTACACGATGGAAACCAGCAGAATGTGGCAACTCTGCGCATAGGCAACAGTCAACAAAATGTCTCATGGACCACACCCAGAATGATGTTTGCACAATGTTCAGAACTATTTGTGACTCCTCAGATACTGAAGCACTTCATGTCCAAATGCAGCAAGACCTGGACAATATTCAGGCTTGGGCTGACAAGTGGCAAAAAACAATCACACCACACAAATGCCAGGCAATGACCATTACCCTTGACATTCAATGGCATTACCATTGCTGAATCTCCCACCATCAACATCCTGGGCATTAACATTGACCAGAAACTGAACTGGACCAGCCATAGAAATACTGTGGCTACAAGAGCAGGTCAGGGGCTAGGAATCCTGACTCCCTAAATCCTGTCCACTATCCACAAGACACAGGTCAGGAGTGTGATGGAATACTCCCCACTTGCCTGGATGAGTAGCTCCAACAACACTCAAGAAGCTGGAGACCATCAACGACAAAGCAGCCCCGCTTGATCGACATCCCATCCACAAACATTCACTCCCTCCACCACCAACACAAATAGCAGCCGTGTGTACCATCTACAAGATGCATTGCAGGAACTCACCGAGGCTCCTTAGACCGCACTTTCCTAACCCATGACCATTACCAACTAGAAGGGAAGGGCAGCAGATACATGGGAACACCACCATCTGAAAGTTCCCTTTCAAACCACTGACCAATGCTGTTAGGAATTCTCCCAAAAATATTCTAAGAGTCGAATTCGCAGAAAAAATGGAGTAAATCCTGTTGGTTTTTTCAGCGAGAGTTTCAAAATGAATCTCCCACACTGTTGAGTGCACTAGCGGGAATCATTGCAAAAAGCTGGGCAGGGCCTCTTCCTGCTGAAGAGGCCGGCAGCACAGTGCTGAGCGGGCCACTCTGCATGCGGCAATCTGTCAGTGTCGAGATCAGCACATGCTCAGCAGCCCACACTGCCGGCCTCCCAATTGCTGACCAGGAAGTCAAGGAACAGGAATATGGAAAACTGGTTCAGTTCAGTGAAGTTGAAGTACACAGCATAAAAAGAGACTCCAAGTTAAAAAGGCATAGCTGCAGATAGCATACGGAAAGTGGGCTTGCAAGAGCCAGAGATCCAAGGTGACCCAAGGCTGGTGACACAATAATACGGCGTGTGAAGCAGTGGTGTTCTGTTGGCACGGCTGGGTACTGAAGAGAATATGTGGAAGGCAAAGCTTGAATGCACGTGGCAATCCAGGGAAGGAACATCGGAAGGAGAGGTTGAAACCATGGAGGTTGTTTGAGCCTCTCTGGAGGGTAAAGGAGACACGAGTTCTGCTTCTTCATAAAATACCTTGATTTTTTAAAAAATCCAACTTCACACACAATTCTCCACCAACAAAATAGTGCCACCTGTGACCCCTTTATACAACAGTGACTTCTATTGAATAATTGACATCAAGTTAGGACTTAATTGGAAGGTCTGTTAACCCATTCCTAACAAAGGTGGATCCTTGGTGAAGACATCCAAGAGAAAACGTTTGGGATAGATTCCAAGGTGTGTTCTTTGAGAGCAGAAATTGGAAACCCTCATGAAGGGAAGACAGAATTCTACTGAGACCAGTTGGCTGACAGTGTGACAAGCGTTTGGGAAGAATTAATAAGAAGTCCATATAAGCTGCTTTGGGTGGCATCTGTCATTTGATTTCAAAGTGTGGGGTGTCTGACCACTTTGCACCTATTTGTTTACCTATGTACTTCCTGAGAATATTAGAGTATACGATAATTTTGTAACTTGTGTTATTCTGATGAATCTGTAATGCTGTAAAGTTATAGTTGGGGTGAAAGAGTAGTGTACTATAGTGTACCATTTCTTGTTTAATAAATGCTTTGTTCTTTTGTTAATAGCTCATCAGCTGACTCCTGTGACTCTGTTCAGTAACTGTTTCCTACGTATCTAAACCAAAAAATAAAAGTTAAGATCTATCAAGCCCAATTCCACATTGGGATCTGACTTGTCCAGTAATAACATAGTGCCTAAGATAAAGGCAAAATATTGCGGATGCTGGAATCTGAAATGAAAACAGAAAATGCTGGAAAATCTCAGCAGGTCTGACTGCATCTGTGGAGAGAGAATAGAGCTAGTGAATAAAAAGAATATGAATTTATAAAAATGTATTAATAAGAGTTCAACAACTTCCACAGCAGTGGAAGTAAAGATAAAGGGTGGGGTTTTCTGGCTACGCTCGCCCCAAAACTGGAACATCCTGCCCGAGGTCAACAACCTTTCAATGGGAAATTTTTTTGTTTATTTATTGTAACACATCTCATGCCACTTGTTCCTTCAAAGACAGCCTAGAATAAGGTTTTCATTGCTGAAGCCACATATAGTACAGTCAGTGGAAGAAAAACAAGCCAGGGAGAAAGAGATGGGGGTAGAGTGAGCGAAAGCAGTCTAAAGTTGAACCAGTAGGTTAAGGTGGAAGTTAAAAAGTTCAGATTGAAGTTTCATAGTTTGGAAATTAAATTGTACAGAAGTTAAAAGTGTTCAAATTTTAAAAATCTTCTTTGTACAGAAGTGGAAAATGTTTATCAGCTTACTGACCCTCAAAAGGAGTCAGTCTCATGTGGTCATTTGCGTTTAGAACATAGAACATAGAACATAGAAAAACTACAGCACAAACAGGCTCTTCGGCCCACAAGTTGTGCCAAACACATCCCTACCTTCTAGACCTACCTATAACCCTCCATCCTATTAAGCTCCATGTACTCATCCAGGAGTCTCTTAAAAGACCCTATTGAGTTCGCCTCCACCACCCCTGACGGCAGCCGATTCCACTCGCCCACCACCCTCTGTGTGAAAAACTTACCCCTAACATCTCCCCTGTACCTACCCCCCAGCACCTTAAACCTGTGTCCTCTTGTAGCAGACATTTCCACCCTGGGAAAAAGCCTCTGAGAGTCCACCCGATCTATGCCTCTCAACATCTTATACACCTCTATTAGGTCTCCTCTCATCCTTCATCTCTCCAAGGAGAAAAGACCGAGCTCCCTCAGCCTATCCTCACAAGGCATGCCACTCAATCCAGGCAACATCCTTGTAAATCTCCTCTGCACCCTTTCAATCTTTTCCACATCCTTCCTATAGTGAGGCGACCAGAACTGAGCACAGTACTCCAAGTGGGGTCTGACGAGGGTCTTATAAAGCTGCAGCATTATCCCCGGACTCCTAAACTCAATCCCTCGATTGATAAAGGCCAGCACACCATACGCCTTCTTAACCACCTCCTCCACCTGCGGGGCCGATTTTAGAGTCCTATGGACCCGGACCCCAAGGTCCTTCTGATCCTCTACAGTACTAAGAGTCTTTCCCTTTATATTGTACTCCTTCATCCCATTTGACCTACCAAAATGGACCACGACGCATTTATCTGGGTTGAAGTCCATCTGCCACTTCTCCGCCCAGTCTTGCATCCTATCTATGTCCCTCTGTAACTTCTGACATCCCTCCAGACTATCCACAACCCCACCAACCTTCGTGTCGTCGGCAAACTTACCAACCCATCCCTCCGCTTCCTCATCCAGGTCATTTATGAAAATGACAAACAGCAAGGGTCCCAGAACAGATCCCTGGGGCACACCACTGGTGACTGACCTCCATTTAGAAAAAGTTTGTGTGTACATGTTGTCAAACTGGAATGAACTAGGCTGGAATTCTCCAACCTCGCCCCGGCTGGGATTCTCCACTCCCACTGCTGTGAATGGAGATTTGACTGAGCGTCATATTCTCTGTTCTCCCTGCCAACGGTGGTGGGATGTGCGAGACCAAGAATTCTGGCCCTAGTTTTCAGTTGGGTACTCAAATTCCACATGCAGCGCACTATCTCGTTTCTGTCCTTCAAGTAAATTACACGAGGCATTTTTATCTCTGTTTTACTAGTTCTTACTTTAATTTTGCTCTTTCTTCTTTTACCCACATTTCTAAACAGTTTCCCTGTTGTCCAGGCATCGTGCCTTAGCATTCCCTCCGGTTCACATGATTAACGTGTGCATCTCAAACAGAGGTATTAAGTTAACCCTGACTTACTGAGTCCTACTGTGGCACATTGACATTGTGACTGAGATTAGGTAAGTCAGCTAATGGTGTCTATTGTTTGGCTTTACCACCAATTTCTGTCTGACAAGACTGTTTTGTCTTTTCATTTGCTTTATGAGAATTGTTAGATCATTAGAAATTAGGTTTAATCTCACTGAAAATCGTATTTGTAAAATAGGCATTTTGATGTAGTGGAGTTAAATTTTCACATTGAGAAGGCAAAATGCGAGTGGGGCTGTTGTGGGAAAAATCCACCAGTAGTCAGACTTCGAGATTCAGAAAATACGATTTATTAAACGGAGCCCCGGGAGATAAGGCACTTTGTTCGTAGAACACCTTTTCTCAATTGTATGCCGGGAGCGGTTCATTTTTATACTCTTTACACAATGGGCATACCGGTGATTCGAACATTATCACATTGTTTAAGTGAGTACAAGTATTTAACATTTCATGAATGGGTACATTTCCCCATGTTTACAAGAGTACAAACAGGTATAGACATTTAACATTTTATGATTGGGTCTATCAATGGCTAGTTTCGTCTTGTGCAGGTGCTAATCGGTTCCCTCGCATTTATATTTCCCGCGTTCCTGTAACGTTAAGCTAGGCTCTTTGTTTAGGGGTTTCCTTATCTTAAAAGATGTTTCGACCCTTGGCTTTGGCTTCCTGAGGTGTTTGTTTGCTATGAGTCACTGTCTGTACTTTGTAAGTGGTTTGTCTGTCAGGATTCTGGCTTGACGTTATTTCTGAACAGCGGGAGCCTGTGGCTACTTTTCTGGCTTCTTTCCCAGTTAACCCTGTGTGTGCCAGGCAGCCATTTTAGAGTGTGCTTTCTTGTGTTGCCATTTTAAAGTGTGCCCCCCTTGTATTTTCCCCTTTACAGGGCATTTCCCAACTTTGGAAACAAAATTCATTGCCTGCCATACCACCCCATGTTTTCATCCCCTGGAGACGTGGGTGAGTTGGGTTTGGGTTTTACAGGTCCGGGGCAGTGTCTAAGGGGTGTGAATGCAGAAACAGGCTGTTTGAAGTCCCACCATGGTTCACTCAGACATTACCCAACTCTCTAATACAGTTTTTAAGTCCCTTTTCACCCATCATCCCCTCATCGCTCCATCCACTCCTTGCCCCCTCTATCCCTCTTCCTACCTTCAGTCTAAAGATGTGCGAGTTAGGTTGATTGACCATGCTAAAATTGCCCCTTAGTGTCCTGAGATGTGTAGGTTAGGGGATTAGCGGGTAAATATGTAGGGATATGGGGGTAGGGCCTGGGTGGGATTGTGGTCGGTGCCGACTCAATGGGCCACGTGGCCTCTTTCTGCATTGCAGGGTTTCTATGATTCTTTCTATGATACCCTCATTTCCCTTCCCTTTCTCCTCATATTCCTCATGCCCCCATGTATCCTCCATAGTTACTCACCCAGAGAACTCAAGGGCAATGTCTTTGAAATGAACATAAAAATAACTTCTAACAATCAAGTAGAGTTGTCATTCAAACACACCTCAAACTGAAAAAAAAACCTCTTATTCGTAAAAGCCAATAAAAAAATAAATCCCCTCAAGCGGACAATCTGCAAAACCAATCACTTACTACATCAAAGACAGATAATCTTCAATAACCTCTTAAAACTGAGACTATGAGATGTGTAGTAGTAATTTCTTTAGTTTTGAATGTGTAATAGCATTTTTCCCAAAGGGAAATGTAGTCTAATGCATCTCAACATTTACACAATGGTGGTGAATATAATGATCAACTTACTTTTCAGCAAAGACTCCTCTGACCAAATCAGTAGAAACACTTTTAATATGACATCTACTAATCAAATTTGAAGCTGTCAAACTATTTAATACTTAGCTGTCAGAATGTTTTTAACTCCTCAGAGTCTTCCCCCAGGGTTTATAAATTTTCTTACTTGGTGGTCCATGGGAACCTTGGTGCAATTTATTCCACCTTGCCTTTTGAAAATTCCCGCAATTGACCCGGAACCCAACATATCTCTTGGCCTAGTTGTCAGGGTCAATCTGATAGTGCATGCAGTCACTAGTCCTTTTATGTGAAGCATCGGTAACTTCCTTAATGCAGTGATGAGTTACTTGCCTTGGAGACCCTGCCCATGGAAGGAATATGTAGAAGAAACCGTTATCTTATACCATGGGCATTGGGTATCCACCAAGTTCCATGGGTTGCAGATGGTTCCGCAGCTTGGCACACAGAGAGTGACAGCTTCTGTTGACAGCTGCAGTCTGCATTTGCACTGACGCAGCAACATTTGGAGAGTGTGTAGGTGAATTGTGAAAACTCTGGGCAGTGATTGGGTCATCTAGGCACAGCCTCCTGCTGCCGGTCCTTCTGTAGCTTTCCCACCCAGAGCCTGGCCTTCTTTTGCTGTTGCTTCTTCTGCGATGGTGTCTCTGGCACCTGGCCCTCCCTCCTTCTGTGCTGCTGCTTCTCTGCTTGGGGTCCAGGATGACTGGGTTGACGAGTCTCATGACAATTAGTCTCTTTCTTTGTTATGTACTGCTCTTGAAGGAACCTTCCCTGGTGTCTTAGGCCTTGCCACTTCCCTTGAACTCAGAGACAGTGACCCTCTGCATGCCCTGCTGAGAGGGCATGACAACAGGTGATTCTCCCAGCACCTCAGAGCTCAATCACTAGCTCCTTCCTCTCAGCTCTATGCAGCCTGATTATTGACTTTTGCTCCTGTCTTAGAGGCCTTCTATCTCAATTTAGGGATAATCTCCCCTCCCCTTTCTTCTATATAAATAAAGTTGCAATTTTTGGGAAGTGGGTCACTGGCTAGGCCAGCATATATTACCCACTCCTCATTGCCCAGGAGAAGCTGCTGATGAAACTCCTTGAGCCGCTGCAGTCCATGTGTTGTAGGTACACGCACTGTGCTGTTAGGGAGAGAGTTCCAGGATTTTGACCCAGTGTCATTGAAAGAACAGCAATAAAGATGCAAGTCAGGATGGTTTTTGGCCTGGAGGGGAACATGCAGATGGTCTGTGTCTGCTGCCCTTGCCTTTATCTAAGTGGTAGAGGTTGCGTATTTGGAAGGTGCTGCTGAAGCTTTGGTGAGCCTTGGTTAGTTGCTGCAATGCATCTTGTAGCTGGTACACAAGGCAGCCACTGTGAGTTGGTAGTGGAGGGAATGAATGTTTAAACTGGTGGATAGGTTGACTTCTATGGCAAGCCTGAAGCCCTGCCTGGATACCACAAACTTTAAGTGGACTGTGATCTGATGGTCCACGATCCCCATGTGCTCTTTTAATTTAAATCCCTTCATTAACTCATATTCAACTGCATTTAAATGAGTTGATTATCTGCCCAATCGGTTTTCGGTCATGTCGTGGTGACAACTTCTGAGGTTTCCTGCTGTTGAAAAAACGTGGACCCAATGTCATGCCGTCAACGTCAACGTTGAGAGCGTTCAAGTGGTTATTGGATAAACATATGGATGATATTGGAATAGTGTAGATTAGAGGGGCTTTAGATTGGTACCACTGGTCGGCGCAACATCGAGGGCCGAAGGGCCTGTACTGCGCTGTAATGTTCTATGTTCTATGTCAGGGTTCAGCTCCACCACACCTTGTTGCAACTCTGCAGGCACTAAAGGCCAGGTTAAATTGCAGATGGTGTGCGTGTATACATGTCTAAGTGTGTGTTGGTGTGTAGCGGTGTGTCAATGTGTCCCATGTAACACTGCTCAGGTACTTGAGTTTCCAAAGGTTTCACTATACCTTTACTCAAAAGGCCAGCTCAATGATACACAATGGAATGGTAGGTATGAACTTTCTGCTATAGACTCTAAGACCTGCTTCACCTGCTTCTTCAATCAATGACTGATTATTAATCCAGCTGAGAACAGGATCAAACTGTGTCTGATCCACTTTAGACCACTCTGACCGGCACCGGGCTACCCTAAATCAGTCAGATTCTGGTTCTCACTAAAGACTTTCCCCTGACACCAGCTTCCTTTAATGCCGGGTAATCAAATATGTTAGAACAAGAGTTTTCACTTACTGTATACCGTGACCACCATTTTCTCCTCCTTCGGCTGAGAACTCTCCGATTTACAGATCACAGTGCATGGCGCTGCAAAATCCCATGTGTGGACCCTCGGGAAATAGTCTCTGAACCAATTACTGCCAGTTGTTCTGTGAGGATGTATCCCTGGTTTATATTCCACATTGATTGTTGGGTCTGTACATGTGGTAGTACAGTTCACCTCTAAAGAATCTCCAAATTCCACAGCTGAGGGGTTTCATAGTCATAGAGTCATAGAAGTTTACAGCATGGAAACAGGCCCTTCAGCCCAACTTGTCCATGCTGCCCCTTCAGCCCAACTTGTCCATGCTGCCCCTAAGCTAGTCCCAATTACCCGTGTTTGGCCCATATCCCTCTATACCCATCTGACCCATGTAACTGTCTAAATGCTTTTTAAAAGACAAAATTGTACCCACCTCTGCTACTACCTCTGGCAGCTTGTTCCAGACACTCACCACCCTCTGTGTGAAAAAATTGCCCCTCTGGACCTATTGTATTTGTCCCCTCTCATCTTAAACCTATGCCCTGTAGTTTCAGACTCCCCTATCTTTGGGAAAAGATATTGACTATCTAGCTGATCTATACTCCTCATTGTTTTATAGACCTCTATAAGATCACCCCTCAGCCTTCTATGCTCCAGAGAAAAAAATCCCAGTCTATCCAGCCTCTCCTTATAACTCAAACTATCAAGTCCTGATAGCATCCTAGTAAATCTTTTCTGCACTCTTTCTAGTTTAATAATATCCTTTCTATAATAGAGTGACCAGAACTGTACACAGTATTCCAAGTGTGGCCTTACCAATATTTTGTACAACTTCAACAAGATGTCCCACCCCATGTAGTCAATGTTCTGACAAATGAAACCAAGCATGCCGAATGCCTTCTTCACCACTCTGTCCACCTGTGACTCCACTTTCAAAGAGTTATGAATCTATACCCCTAGATCTCTTTGTTCTGTAACTCTCCCCAGCACCCTACCATTAACTGGGTAAGTCCTGCCCTGGTTCGATTGACCAAAATGCATCACCTCGCATTTATCTAAATTAAACTCCATCTGCCATTCGTCAGCCCACTGGCCCAATTGATCAAGATCCCGTTGCAATCCTAGATAACCTTCTTCACTATCCACTATGCCACCAATCTTGGTGTCATCTGCAAACTTAGGAACAATGCCTCCTATATTCTCATCCAAATCATTAATATAACTGACAAATAACAGTGGACTCAGCTCCGATCCCTGAGGCACACCGCTGGTCACAGGCCTCCAGTTTGTGTTCCTGATTTCAAATCCTGTTACAATAGCTGCCAAGGAAACAAATCACAATAGATGCTGGAAAAGGAAATGCATTTAATTACAAAATTCATCATTAACTCTCCACAGTAACTGCAGTTTCATTTTGAAACCATGCACTTTTACATGGGAAACTGATGGAAATTAAATCCGGATCTGTAAAGAATTCTAGGAATTCAAATCCACTAACTGCTGTGAAAAAGATGAAGCCAATAGAGATGTGGTGTTGCTATGAATAGATTCAAAATTTCCTGTTAAAGTGTAAAGAGCTGCAAATGAAAGAAGTGTTAGTTTAGACTTGGGTTCAAGAAGCAGGCATTTGAAAGACCCAATAATGAGTCAACAATGACTGTAACGTGGAAGGAAAAGTAGCAGATTGTGAATATTTACAAGATCACACAACAGGTTGAGATAGATAGTTCTCTTTCTACCTTACAGCCTCCACATTACCTGGCAGGAGGATCTCTGATAGCCTCGCGCCTATCAGGGTCACGATTGCCTATGGGTGGACTTACCACACAGCAGCCTTCCATTGGCCAGCGGCTGGGTCCCGTTGAATGCTCCCCTTGCTGCAGTGAAACTTGCAGTGGGAGGGGGTCTTCGATGGGACCAGAGGATCCCAGCAGAATTAACAACCAGAAAGTTTCAGCCCTTGTATGGCACAGGGATGTGGACACCTGTCTCATCAGTCTGGAATATGAGATTGCCTTTGACAGAGTATCGCACTCTTACATATTGGAAGAGCTCTCCTAAATGGGGTTTGGGAGGGAATCTGCAATTAGATCCAACTGCTGTACATCACATAAATAGCGCAGGCAGTGGAGGCATTCAGGTCAAAGCCTCCTTGTACATGGACAACGTTGCCATCTTCTGTTTGGATCCACTGTCAGTGCGCAGACTGATGAACATTTTTGACCAGTTCAAGCTGGCCCTGGGAGCCAAAGTAAATCGTGGCAAGAGAAAGGCCATCTTCTTTAGGAACTGTGCTGACTGATCCCTTGTTCCCATCACGATCAGGGGAAGAAGAGTCATATGGACTCAAAACGCTAACTGTTTCCCTCTCTGATGCGCATCAATTGGACACGAGGCTCAAAGCTTCGGTAAAAGAAGGCTTTTATTAACTAACAATGGAACTATCAGAACTTTAACACACTATCCCAGACTGAAGGGGTCCCGTCCGAGCAGGGGGTCTTATACCTCTCCCAGGAGGCGGAGCCCGACTGGGATGTGCCACAACAGTAACAACCACAGGTGTATCAATCCCACCCTAGCCCAACAACAACATTAGTACAATCCCACAGTAACCTATATACATTCCCATAGTGCTGGCCAGCCCTGGCCCAGTACTATCCAGTGGGAACCAACGATGGTTCACCACATTCACCCCTCCTTTGAGAACAAAGGCCGGCGGGGTACGAAAACAGACTAAAATGTCAACAGATTATAAGTTCAGACGGTCTGGAGGACCGCACCGTCGTTGTGACCTCCTCAATACCGGCGGTGACACCGGAGTAGGCACTTGCGGTGGCGTTCTCCCCAAAACGGCGTCCAGCTGTTCTCCCACGGACTCACAGGCCGGTTGACCCTGATGAAACGGTAGTGCAGGGGATCCTGACACATTCTGCGGTGGCGACGATCTTCGGGGCTCAGGCAAGCTGTGCATTGGAGTAAAACTGTTAAGCACTGGTCCCGATGCTGTCTGCACCACGTCCGGGGGAGAAATAAGGGATAAGGGATTCGTCACTGGGGGTATGGGAGCGACAGGAGTTGCTACGTCCCCTGCGGGCGCCAGGTCTCGGATCGAGACTGTGTCCTCTCGCCCGTCAGGATATGCCACATAGGCATACTGAGGGTTGGCGTGGAGGTGGTGGACCTGTTCGACCAAGGGGTCGGACTTGCGGGCCCTTACATGTCGCCGCAGGAGGACGGGTCCTGGGTACGTCAACCAGGCTGGTAAAGATATCCCCGAGGACGACTTCCGAGGGAATGAGAACATCCTCTCGTGGGGAGTAGCATTGGTTGCCGTACACAGGAGGGAGCGAATGGAGTGAAGCGCATCAGGGAGGACCTCCTGCCAATGGGAGACTGGAAGGCCTTTGGACTTCAACGCCAATAGGACAGCCTTCCAGACTGTAGCATTCTCTCGTTCCACCTGTCCATTACCCCTAGGGTTGTAACTCGTGGTCCTACGAGAGGCAATCCCGTATGAGAGCAGGAATTGCCTCAAGTGATTGCTCATGAACGACGAGCCCCTGTCGCTATGGATATAGCTGGGGTACCTGAACAGGGTAAAAAGATCATGGAATGCCTTGATCACCGTGGCAGCCGATGTGTCCGCGCAGGGGACAACAAACGGGAACCGGGAGTACTCATCTATTATGTTCAGAAAGTACACGTTCCGATCTGTTGAGGGAAGGGGGCCCTTAAAATCAACACTCAGCCTCTCGAAGGGGCGAGTGGCCTTGACCAAATGTGCCCGGTCAGGTCGGTAAAAGTGCGGTTTGCATTCCGCGCAAATCCGACAGCTCCTTGTCACCGACCTGACGTCCTCCACGGAGTAAGGCAGGTTGCGGGCTTTGACAAAGTGGTAGAGCCGAGTGACCCCAGGATGGCACAGGTCATTATGGAGGGCGTTCAAGCGATCCTCCTGCGTAGTAGCGCATGTTCCGCGTGAGAGAGCATCCGAGGGCTCATTGAGTTTCCCTGGACGATACATGATATTGTAGTTATAGGTGGAGAGTTCAATTCTCCACCGCAAGATCTTGTCATTCTTGATCTTGCCCCTCTGCGTGTTGTTGAACATGAACGCCACGGACCGCTGGTCCGTGATCAGGGTGAACCGCTTTCCCGCCAGGTAATGGCGCCAGTGTCTGACGGCCTCCACAATGGCCTGGGCCTCCTTCTCCACCGCCGAATGCCAAATTTCGGGGCCTTGGAGGGTGCGGGAAAAAAACGCGACGGGCCTGCCCGCCTGGTTAAGTGTGGCGGCCAGGGCGAAATCAGATGCATCGCTTTCCACCTGAAAAGGGATGGATTCGTCTACCGCGTGCATCGTGGCTTTCGCGATGTCGTGTTTCAATTCCTTGAAGGCCAATTGGGCCTCTGGCGTGAGTGGAAAAGTCGTGGACTTAATAAGCGGACGGGCTTTGTCCGCGTAGTTGGGGACACACTGCGCATAATAGGAGAAGAAGCCTAGGCATCTTCTCAGTGCTTTTGCGCTAGCGGGCAAGGGAAGTTCAGCAAGGGGGCGCATACGGTCTGGATCAGGGCCAATGACCCCGTTTTCCACCACGTATCCCAGGATGGATAACCGGCGCCCTCGGAATACACACTTCTCCCTGTTGTAGGTCAAATTCAGGCGAGATGCAGTGCGTAAGAAGTTCTGGAGATTTGTGTCATGGTCCTGCTGATCACGGCCGCAGATGGTGACATTATCCAGGTACGGGAAGGTAGCCCGCAGCCTGTTCTGGTCCACCATTCGGTCCATAGCACGCTGGAAGACCGAGACCCCATTGGTGACACCAAATGGAACCCTAAGGAAATGATACAGACGACCATCCGCCTCAAAGGCCGTGTATTGTCGGTCCTCTGGGCGAATGGGGAGTTGGTGGTTGGCGGACTTAAGGTCTATGGTGGAGAACACCCGGTACTGCGCAATCTGATTGACCATATCAGATATGCGCGGGAGAGGATACGCATCCAGCTGCGTATATCGGTTAATGGTCTGACTGTTATCAATGACCATCCGGGGTTTGTTCCCGCTCTTGACCACCACAACCTGTGCTCTCCACGGACTAACACTGGGCTGTATGATCCCTTCTTTGAGGAGTCGCTGAACCTCAGATCTGATGAAGATCCGATCCTCAGTGCTGTAACGCCTACTTTTAGTAGCGATGGGCTTGCAGCCTGGTCCCAGATTCTGAAATAAAGAGGGTGTGGTGATCTTTAACGTAGAAAGATTGCAGGCGGGACGCTTTGGACAATTTGGAGACTGCAGCTGTTCTCCCACTGTCAGCGAAGGGAGTGGCCCACCGTACTGTAGGATCACACTCTTCATGTGGACCATAAAGTTTAGTCCGAGGAGAATTGGTGCGCAAAGATGCGGCAACACAAGGAGCCTGAAACGCTCGTAAATTGTGCCTTGCACTTTCAAAGTTACCACACAACGTCCTAGCACAGCGACAGACCATAGAGATTGTCTGTTTGGCAGGTTGAATCTGGAGTCCACACCTCTTCACCGTGTCAGGGTGATTAAAGCTCTCAGTGCTCCCGCTGTCAAACAGACAATAAATTGCATGATCATTTACCTGTATATCCATCATCGAACAATCAAGCCTGTGAGGCTTAGCCTGGTCCAGGGTGATCGACGCCACCGTTGGTCCGTGAACGTCACTGCAGGCAGCTGAGGTCGATGCTGAGGACCCCTGCTGGTCGCTCATTCTATGATCATCTTGCTGGTGCCAGTACAGAGCGAGACTGCGGATAGTTGGGAACCTGTCTCGGGGGCAGGGAATTCATATGGTGTTCATGGAAGTGGAAATGACTAGGGTTGGGAAGCATTTTCCGATCAGGGCCATTGTGATCTCCTGGACTCGTTTCGATCGCCTCAGGGGGTCGGAGAGGAATTTCCCAGATTTTTTTTTTCCCCATATTGGCCCTGGGGTTTTTCACTCTGGGTTTTCGCCTCTCCCTGGGGATCACATGGTCTGGAATAGGGGGGTGGGGGTGAGTTAATAGGTTGTAATGAACAAAGCATCGTAGCTGTGAGGGACAGCTCGGTGGATAGGATATTGGTATGTAGATAGGCTGGAAAATTGGGCGGGGATCCTGGATTCAGGATTCAATCCTGGACCGGGGAGCGGCGCGGGCTTGGAGGGCCGAAGGGCCTGTTCCTGTGCTGTATTGTTCTTTGTTCTTTGTTCTTTGTTCATGGTCATCGTCGACCAAAATGGCCGCCCCCATGAATTGCACATGGGTGAGGGCGCCAAACGTAGCGACCCCTGGTGGTCATCCTCCTCCGATGCCGTCGACCGCAATGGCGTCGTCCTGGACTCGCACGTGGACGATCCCCGTGAGTACTTCGACGACGATGGTGATGATCCCCGTTCCGAAGGGTCACAGGCCGCATTGCCGTTCCTGGGCTTCGATCTGCACACCTTCGCATAATGCCCCTTTTTACCGCATGCGGTACAGACTACCGCTTTAGCGGGACACTTTTGTCGTGTATGTTTGGCTCCTCCGCAGAAGTAGCACCGCGGGCCGCATGGGGCTGCAGCCATCGTCTGGTCCACATGGGAGCACGCCATAACACTGCACTTCAAGCCCGAGGGGCGAGGAGGGATTTGCGACTGCTCCTGCCACGTTGTCTCCACGTGGTCCTCCGGATACAGGACCAAGCTCTTCGAAGCCGCCTCAAGCATTTCAGCTAATTCCATGGCTTGGGTCAGGTTGAGATTCCCCTTTTCTAGCAGCTTGAGACGGATGTATGAAGACCCGACCCCGGCCACAAACGCATCTCGGGCGAGGTCGTACATGCTCTGCTCAGCCGACACAGCTTTGCAGTCACAGCCCCTGGCGAGCTTCAAGAGCTCATTGGCGTAGTCCTCCAAGGTTTCGCCAGACTGCCGACGTCGTGTAGCAAGGAGGTAACGAGCGTGGATCTCGTTAGGAGGTTTCGTATAGCACTTTTTTAGAAGCTCGAGGGCCCTCGGGTAAGTGGTGGCCGCACGGATCACGAGGTAGACTGTGTCGCTTACCCTCGCATGGAGGACCCGGAGTCTGTCATCATCTGTGGTGACCGCTGCGGAGGCTGCTAGGTACTCTTCAAAACACTTCAGCCAGTGGTCGAAGGTGTTAGAAGCGCCCACCGCACGTAGATCTAGCGTCAGACGTTCTGGCTTAAGGATTTGCTCCATACTCTACTTTCTTTTTTTTCTTCCGTCGAGAGTTTAATTTTAGTTAATAAAATTGATGCGCATCAATTGGACACGAGGCTCAAAGCTTCGGTAAAAGAAGGCTTTTATTAACTAACAATGGAACTATCAGAACTTTAACACACTATCGCAGACTGAAGGGGTCCCGTCTGAGCAGGGGGTCTTATACCTCTCCCAGGAGGCGGAGCCCGACTGGGATGTGCCACAACAGTAACAACCACAGGTGTATCAATCCCACCCGAGCCCAACAACAACATTAGTACAATCCCACAGTAACCTATATACATTCCCATAGTGCTGGCCAGCCCTGGCCCAGTACTATCCAGTGGGAACCAACGATGGTTCACCACACTCTCCACAGATGCACCCAGACCTGCTGAGTTCATCCAGCATTTTCCTTTGTTTATTTATGTTAGAACTAGGGCCACTGCTTTCCTTTATAGCTTAGGGCACAATCTTACCGATCATTCACACTAAGCTCCAGCTGCAACAAAGTCGGAGAATTTGGTGCCCAGCCGATGTTACGGCCGGGAGCTGTAGTCCTGGACCTGTGGTCAGGTCCCAGTGGGTTACCTGTCCCAGTGGGCTACCTGTCCTAGTGGGTATCTGTCCCAGTGGGTTACCTGTCCCGGTGGGTTACCTGTCCCACTGGGCTACCTGTCCCACTGACTCCTCTCACTCAACATCCATTGCCTTATAAGTGCGAGGTGATTCATTTTGGGAGGACAAATTTGAATGCGGATTACAGGGTCAACGGCAGGGTTCTGAGGAATGTGGAGGAACAGAGAGATCTTGGGGTTCACATCCACAGGTTGCCAATCAAGTGGGTAGAGCCGTGAAGAAGGCCTATAGTGTGTTAGCGTTTATTCAGTAAGAAGTTTAACAACACCAGGTTAAAGTCCAACAGGTTTATTTGGTAGCAAAAGCCACACAAGCTTTCGAGGCTCTGAGCCCCTTCTTCAGGTGAGTGGGAATTCTGTTCACAAACAGAACTTATAAAGACACAGACTCAATTTACATGAATAATGGTTGGAATGCGAATACTTACAACTAATCCAGTCTTTAAGAAACAAAACAATGGGAGTGGAGAGAGCATCAAGACAGGCTAAAAAGATGTGTATTGTCTCCAGACAAGACAGCCAGTGAAACTCTGCAGGTCCACGCAACTGTGGGAGTTACAAATAGTGTGACATAAACCCAATATCCCGGTTGAGGCCGTCCTTGTGTGTGCGGAACTTGGCTATCAGTTTCTGCTCAGCGACTCTGCGCTGTCGTGTGTCGCGAAGGCCGCCTTGGAGAACGCTTACCCGAATATCAGAGGCCGAATGCCCGTGACCGCTGAAGTGCTCCCCAACAGGAAGAGAACAGTCTTGCCTGGTGATTGTCGAGCGGTGTTCATTCATCCGTTGTCGCAGCGTCTGCATAGTTTCCCCAATGTACCATGCTTCGGGACATCCTTTCTTGCAGCGTATCAGGTAGACAACGTTGGCCGAGTTGCAAGAGTATGTACCGTGTACCTGGTGGATGGTGTTCTCACGTGAGATGATGGCATCTGTGTCGATGATCCGGCACGTCTTGCAGAGGTTGCTGTGGCAGGGTTGTGTGAACAGGCAAGACTGTTCTCTTCCTGTTGGGGAGCACTTCAGCGGTCACGGGCATTCGGCCTCTGATATTCGGGTAAGCGTTCTCCAAGGCGGCCTTCGCGACACACGACAGCGCAGAGTCGCTGAGCAGAAACTGATAGCCAAGTTCCGCACACACAAGGACGGCCTCAACCGGGATATTGGGTTTATGTCACACTATTTGTAACTCCCACAGTTGCGTGGACCTGCAGAGTTTCACTGGCTGTCTTGTCTGGAGACAATACACATCTTTTTAGCCTGTCTTGATGCTCTCTCCACTCCCATTGTTTTGTTTCTTAAAGACTGGATTAGTTGTAAGTATTCGCATTCCAACCATTATTCATGTAAATTGAGTCTGTGTCTTTATAAGTTCTGTTTGTGAACAGAATTCCCACTCACCTGAAGAAGGGGCTTAGAGCCTCGAAAGCTTGTGTGGCTTTTGCTACCAAATAAACCTGTTGGACTTTAACCTGGTGTTGTTAAACTTCTTACTGTGTTTACCCCAGTCCAACGCCGGCATCTCCACATCATGATTAGCGTTTATTAACAGGGGGTTTGAGTTTAAGAGCCGTGGGGTTATGCTACAACTGTACAGGACCTTGGTGAGACCACATTTGGAATATTGTGTGCAGTTCTGGTCACCTCACTATAAGAAGGATGTGGAAGCATTGGAGAGACTGCAGAGGAGATTTACCAGGATGCTGCCTGGTTTGGAGGGTAGGTCTTATGAGGAAAGGTTGAGGGAGCTAGGACTTTTCTCTTAGAGCAGAGGAGGATGAGAGGCGACTTAATAGAGGTTTATAAGATGATGAGGGGGATAGAGTGGATGTTTAGAGACTATTTCCTCGGGTGGATGTAGCTGTTACTAGAGGGCATAACTATAAGGTTCATGGTGGGAGATATAGGAGGGATGTCTGAGGTAGGTTCTCTACTCAGAGAGTGGTTGGGGTGTGGAATGGACTGCCTGCAGTGATAGTGGAGTCAGACACTTTAGGAACTTTCAAGCGATTATTGGATAGGCACATGGAGCACACCAGGATGATAGGGAGTGGGATAGCTTGATCTTGGTTTTGGTCAAAGCTCGGCACAACATTGAGGGCCGAAGGGCCTGTTCTGTGCTGTACTGTTCTATGTTTCTATGTTCCCACCGGCATGAACGGTTGTAACATTCCGGTCTCTAAGTGCCATACGAGTGAGAAAATGGGAGAGAATTGCGCTGGTTTGTTGGCTGAGCTGCGAGGCGCAATCTTAATGCACTTAGTGCATGGTTGGAGACCATGAGCTCCCAGAGAAGCTGGCTGCTGAGCTCTAGAGACGCCATTGCACAGCTGCCCTGATCTCCCAGTATACTAGGAGATCTCCTGCCTTCCCCATCCTATCGGCCCATGAACATCGGGCCCTCCCAACGCCCAGCACCAAGTGCCCCAGGTGTCGGTGGCCCCTCGCCCCCCCCACTGCAGACTGGTGCCCGTCTCCCCGCCCCCCCCCCCCCCCCCCACCCCGTACAGCGCCTCCATCCGCAAATTTCCCCCTTTTCCCCCGCCGATTGCCCGGTCTGCAAAGTTTTCTCCACCCTCTGCTGATCGCCCTGGCTGCAGAGTTTCCTCCACCCCCCGTCGATCGCCCCCATCTGCAGAGTTTCCCCTACCCTCCGCCAATCGCCCCATCTGCAGAGTTTTCCCTGCCGGTCGCCACCCCTGCAGAGTTCCCTCCCTCTCATCCCGATTGCCACCCTGGCAGAGTTCTCTATTTCCCTCCCACCTACATCGCCACTCCTGCTGGGTCCCCTCCCTCCCTGATTGCCACTCCATGCAGATTGCAGAGTACCCTCCCTCCTGCCCCTGCGGAGCTCCCCTTCCCTCCCCCCTGTCATAGCTCCATTCCAACTTATGCTCCATCCCCACTCAGGCCCCACCCCCTTGGCACTGCCCCGGCATAGTTATGGTGCTCTTTGGGCATTGCCAGGGTGCCTGGTGGGCAGTGCCAGGCTTCAATGGCCTCCGATACCCCCTGCAAGGCCACCCTGTCTGGTCTCCCACTGGTGGAGACCTCCTGTGACTCTTGCCGGTGAGAACCTTGAGCAGCGAGCAGGTAAGGTCAAGTGAGCCCAGACGATAGTGTTCAGGACACATTAAGGACATCAAGCCTTAATGTTTAAATTAACTTTGCGCCCTTTCTGGCAAAACAGGGCCAGTTCAAGTGGGAAGGCAAGAAGTCGAGCACATATCTTGTTTTTCGCTTCTCACCCGATCGTATCACCGAGCCAAAAGTCGAGCAGGATGAGGTCGTATGAACGCGCCCACCGACAGGGCACAATTTCAAAATTTGCAAGTGACACAGAATGTTTCTGAATTGAGTAGGAAAGTGATAAGACATCAAAAGAAGCGTTGGCGGAATGTCCAGACAGGTGATGCTTGAAATCTAGTGCAAAATGATACATTTTAGTAGGAAAAACAAGGACAGGCCAATTCAAAATAAAGGATACAATTGGAAAGGGAGTGCACCAAATTCTCGGCACTGCATTTTAAGAATGATGTGAAGGTTTTAGAGTGGATGCAGAAAAGATTGCCAAGAATGATTGCAGGAATGAGGGATTTCTGTTACAGGGACAGATTGAAGAAGCTCAGGTTATTCTGAGGGAAAAGATGATTGAGTGGAGATTTGGTAGAAGTGTTCAAAATCATGAGGGGAGGGATTTTCTCCAAAAAATTCAAAGTGTTGAACAGGTGAGAAAACAGTCGGTCTTCTCACCTTATTTTTCAGCAACATAAGCAATGGGAATTTACGGCACTTTGTGCATAACAGGAACTATCATGCGATTTCCGCAGTGGGGGGTGGGGTTGTGGAGCCTCATTTCTCCTGCGAAGCTGGTTCCTGAGCTCGCTCCCAGAACACTGTGTACAATACAGGGAGATCTCCTGTCATACCCCCCCACTCCCCCCATGGACATTGTTCCCTCACCAATCGCCGCCCCAGATATCGCACTCCCACCCAATTGCTGCCCCAGACATTACCCACCCCCCGATCACCGCTCCTGCAGAGTTAGACCCACCCTCCGATCACCACTCCCACTGACCAACCCTCCCCCGATCGCTGAGCTCCCCCCATTCCATCCCCTCCTACAGACAGCCCGCGATAGCCTCCACCCTCAGGCCCCACCCCCCTCAGGCCCCACCCCCTTGGCACTGCCTGGTGGGCAGTGACAGGGTACCCAGTGGGCAGTGCCAGCGTGCCCAATGGGCACTGCTAGGTTGCCAGATGAGCACTGCCAGACTGGTACTGCTCTGTGGGCACTGCCCGTCCCTGCCATTGATCACCTGTGGGCTTCAATGGCCTCCGGCCCCACCAGCGAGGCCATCACATCTGATCCCCATTGGTGGGGACCAGCTTTGATTCTCGCCGGTGAGAATCTTGACCGGTGAGAGGGTTAATATAAGTGAGCCCAGATGACAGCATCCAGAACTCACTAGTGACATGTAAATCATATCATTAATATTGAAATCAGCCTTGCACTCTTTCTGGGAGCGATGCTAATTGCGCCGGCAAAATGGGGCCGGCAGGATTGCAAGAGGCAAGAAACTGGGCACGAAGCCAATTTTTTGCCTCTTGCCCTATCTTACCAGCTCACCATTCGACCAGTGTGGCAGGTACGATTGTGCCCGAGGAGCCGAAACAGAATAGATAGGGGAAGCTGTTCCCATTGGTGGAGGGGTCAACAAGCAAAGGACACAGAGTAGAGGTGAATGGCAAATGAAGCAGTGGCAACATGAGGACAAGATGTGGTTAAGATCTGGAATGCACTGCCTGAGAGTGTGGTGGAGGCAGATTCAATCATACCTTTCAAAAGGGAATTGAATAAGCACCTAAAGAGAAAAAAGGCTAAAGGCCTAAAAGGAAAGGAGAATGAATGGGAGTAACTGGAACTGGTTCTTGGGAATGAGGTGGGCCAAGTAGATCAAGTGTCAGTAGGAGAACATTTAAGGGAAAGCAATTATGATACCATAAGGTTTAGGCTGACTAGTAAAGAATAGACAATCCAGACTAAGAATAATTACTGGGGCAAAACCATCTTCTTTAAGGTAAGAACGGGTCTGTTCTGATTAAACTGGAGTGGAAAGTTGGCAGGAAAATTGGTAGTTGAACAATGGACTACCTTCACAGAAGAGATAGTTCGAGCACAGTCAAGGTGTATTCCCTTGAAAGGGAAAGATAGGGAAATCCAGTGTTCCCTGGATGACAAAAGAGACCAGAATTAAGATAAGAAAAAGTGTAATTCTGGCAGATGTCAGATGAAAATACAATTGAGGACCAGGCTGAATACAGAAATTTCAGAGGGGAGGTGAAAAAGCAAATAAGAAAGCAAAGAAAGAGTATCAAAAGAGACCGGCAGTGAACCTAAAAGGGAACTCCAAAGTCTTCTGTGGACATACAAATAGTAAAACGCTGGTAAAAGGAGGAGTAGGGCTGATTAGGGACAAACAAGGGGATTCACACATGGACATCAAGAGTATAGCTGAGGTAGCAAATGAATAGTTTGCATCTGTCTTTACCAATGAAGAAATATTACCCAGATCATGGTGAGAGAAAATGTAATTTAGACACTATAAGAGTTTAAAATTGATGAGGAGGTATTGATAGGCTGCTTAAACTGTAAGTTGATAAGGCACCAAGACCAGACGTGGTGCATCAAAGGATGGGGAAGTTGCCATAGTCCTAGATGACCATAGGCTGCTCTCCCCTTTAAAAAGTGGTGACTTAACCGGAGAATCATCACACCTCAGGTGAGGCGCAAGGTTGAAAAGACAGGCTTTCATTAATAACTTCAGCCAGTACAGGAATTGAACCCGTGCGGTTGGCGTTGCTCTGATTCATTTACCAGCTATGAGATGCATCCAAGGATATTGAGGGAAGTGAGAATGGAAATGGCAGTGGCACTGGCCATAGCTTTTCAGCTTTCCTTGGACTAAACATTGGTGCCAGAGGACTGGAGAATTGCAAATGTCACAACCATGTTCAAAAAAGGGTGTAAGGATAAGCCCAGCAACTGCAGGCCAGTCAGTTTAACTTTGACGATGAAGAAACTTCTAGAAACAATCATTGAGGACAAAATTAATGATCACATGGACAGATACAGATTAATACAGTCAGCATGGACTTCCTGAGGGAAAATCGTACTTAGCTAACTTGCTGAAGTTTTTTGAAGAGTTAACAGAGAGGATTGATGAGGGCAATGCTGTTGATGTGGTATACTTAGATTTCAAAAGGCACTTGAGACAATACTGCATAATGAATTTGTAAGCAAAGTTACAGCTCGTGGAATAAAAGTGACAGTAGCAACATGGATATGGAATTGGCTGAGTGACAGCAAACAGAATAATGGTTAATGGATTTCTTTGGACTGGAGAAAGGCTTGTAGTGAATTTCTCCAGGGATCAATGATGGACACTTGCTTTTCATGATATATGTTAATGACCTGGAACCTGGTACAATTTCAAAATTTGGGGATGATATGAAACTTGGACGCATTGTGAACTGCGATGAGAATGGTGTAGAACTTCAAAAGGATATCGACAATTTACTGAAATGGGTGGACAGGTGATTATTATTATCACGTAGGGGCAAAGAGGTCCGAAATTTTAGAATTTAGCAATCCCCTTTACTGTTTCAATGTTGTAGCCACTTGCCTCTGTAGCTGCAATGAGTGCCAATTCATCCAGAACTATACTGTAGGCAATCTTTCCCGTAGTGAGTCCTCCTCAAATATCTCACCTGTCCTCACTAATCCCCCATCTCTTTTCTGATTTAAAAAGCTTCATCATTTTCAAATCCTCTCATGGTCTCACTCAATCTTACCTTTGTCAGCTCCTCACATCTTTCATTTCTTTACTTTGGCTGGTCTGCCAGACTCCACTCGCTCCTTGTGCTGTAGGTAGATCCTCGTTGCCTTTTGCCTGTGGAATTTTCATCCAGAAAGATTCTATGATTCTATGAAACTTCTGCCTAGGTCTGCTGTTTCTCGTCTTAAAAGTTCAAATTTATCTCTCTAAGTATGGGTTTGATTGCAGGAACAAGAAAATTGAAACAAAGTATAGTGTTTATTCCTCCCATCCTTTGTGAAGTGCTAAGAGCCACTTTGTCACATTAAAACACCATGCAGATCGCTGCTCTAAGTGGATCTTGTATTATAAAGAACATGGTTAATATAAAATGTTGGTAGTGTTGCGACTGGTGCCCGGGCAAGGTCTCCCAATTTGTAATGGGTCTGGAAGAGATATCCCCCAAGTTGTTATGCTCCCAGGTAAGGAGGGATAAACTGGCTCACCTTTTCTTTATTCAACCCCCTTGGTTAGTCACCAACTTAGTCTTAATGTTAAGTTAAAAAGAATCCGTTCAATCATGGATAATATTCCCAGTTATGTTTTAAAAGGAACTAATTTAACCAGGCCTTCCTGAGTTAAAGAAAGAGTGAGTTTATTGTTTACAAAAACGCGAGAAAAAAAGAATGAAAACGCAACACACATACACAGATTAGAAATGAGAAGTGAGTACAAAATCAAAAGTTAAAAAGCATAAATGAATCAGTCTTTGGCTTGTCCATGAGGAATAAATGGTGAAACCTTGCAGCTGTTACGTTGGGCAATTCTGGTAGCACTAACGTTGACAGTCGAGCAGTTGGTTTGGAGATTCTTGGTTTTGCAGGTTAGCTGCAAGGAATTGTCCTGTTTCCTTTTTGACTGTGGCCCGGATTCTCCGGGTCAGTTTGCATCTCAACTCCTGCCTTTGTTCCTAATCATAATGTCCATAAATATTCTGCCTTTGTCTCCGGACAAATGTGAGGTAATGCATTTTGGAAGGTCTAATACAGATAGGAAATATACAGTAAATGGCAGAACCCTTAAGAGTATTGATAGGCAAAGGGATCTGGGTGTACAGGTACACAGGTCACTGAAAGTGGCAATGCAGGTGGAGAAGGTAGTCAAGAAGGCATACGGCATGCTTGCCTCCATCGGCCGGGGTATTGAGTTTAAAATTTGGCAAGTCATGTTGCAGCTTTATAGAACCTTTGTTAGGCCACACTTGGAATATGGTGTTCAATTCTGGTTGCCACACTACCAGAAGGATGTGGAGGCTTTGGAGAGGATACAGAAAAGATTTACCAGGATGTTGCCTGGTATGGAAGGCATTAGCTATGAGGAGAGGTTGGAGAAACTTGGTTTGTTCTCACTGGAGCGACGGAGGTTGAGGGGAGACCTGATAGAAGTCTGTAAGATTATGAGAGGCATGGACAGAGTGGATAGTCAGAAGCTTTTTCCCAGGGTGGAAGAGTCAATTACGAGGGGGCATAGGTTTAAGGTGCGAGGGCAAGGTTTAAAGGAGATGTACGAGGCAGATTTTTTACACAGAGAGTAGTGGGTGCCTGGAACCCGTTGCCGGGGGAGGTAGTGGAAGTGGATACGGTAGTGACTTTTAAGGGGCGTCTTGACAAGAACATGAATGGGATGGGAATGGAGGGATGTGGGCCCCGGAAGGGTAGGGAGTTTTAGTTAAGTCGGGCAGCATGGTCGGTGCAGTCTTGGAGGGCCGAAGGGCCTGTTCCTGTGCTGTAATTTTCTTTGTTCTTTGTTCTTTGATTGACAAGTTGGATCAAATACCCACTAGTCATGAGGTTTCACTTCCTCCTGTCTAACCGCAACATTTACAAAGCACTTCAGATGCACTGGTCTCTGAAGGGAAAGAAAAACAAACAAAGCTCCTGGCTAATAGTAAGTGATCCAGCCTGTCAATCAAAGCACTTCAAAGGAGCCAGGCACCAGATGCTACTCTTTCAATGTTAAAAGGGGAATTCCCCAGTGAAACCCCTTCCCTGCTGTCAATCAAAGCATTTCAAAACGGTTTCAAAGCAGCTGAGCCTTATGAGAGAAAGCAAGGAGATCTCCCTGGTAAAACTGACAGGTACTTTGTAGAAGAGTTTCACTCCTCTGCTTTTTTTTAAGATAGTGGCATGGGATCTTTTATATTCACTGAAAGAGCTGACAGGTCCTTGGTTCATCCAAAGTACAGCACCGTTTATAGTATAGCACTGGAGTGGCAGCTTTGAGTTTTGTGCTGAATATTGTGGAGTCTGCTGGAGCAGGTATGAGAGCAAAGGAGGCGATACCGGCATTGGAAAAACTGTCCCCAATTAAGTCCTGGAAGGCCTGCATGGAATCCTGTACATTGGACAATTAGGCCCATCAATGAACCATTTTAAGCTAATTATCTCTGAGCCACCACTAAATTCACAAAGGTTGCACGTGGCTCCCAGAGGCTGCCCGGCAAACCTTTGTCGGGTTTACCTGCAGACACATAGAGAGGAAAAACCCTTGTTGATTGGGACTTGCATAATAAAAGGACCTGACATTGAAAAGGGGTGACGTTGAAAGCTCTCCTCTTTAAGATGACCTCCTCTCTGTCAGCCCCATTCCTCCCAACTCACCTATCCTCAGGGATCCAGTGATCATCCTTAGTGGCAGACTCAGTACTTTAACGGCAGCTACTACTGCTCCCAGCCCCTGATCTCTGAATGGCCTGCAGCTCTTTAAGGTGGGGTCTGCTCAGGTGGAGTCCCAAAACTGGCCAGTTAAGTGCACTTAAAGTGCATTGGGCCATCCCTACAGGAGCAACATGGTGACCCTATCGGTTTGGCTGGTGGTAGTGGGGGGAGGGGGGGGTGGTGTGAGGAGGAGGAGGGTGGGGGGAGTAGGTGGGGGTTGGGGGGGGGTTGGGAATGGCACATTGCAGGAACTGAATTCTCATGCTGGAGTGCAGCCTTCTGACACAGAGGGAAGAATGCTATCAAATGAGTCCCATATAAATGAGCGAAAGCTTGGTCAAACATGTCGGGCAAAATTTTCTGACAAAAGTTCTAAGTGATGAAAGAGTGAGAAAACGGAAGAGTTTCAGACTCGTTTATTTGGACAAGTTTAAAAAAGCAATCTTTTGGCACTTAGTGAGAGATTCCCCCACCATCCCTGATCGTTGCCCTAGATATCGCCCTCCTACAACCCCACCGCCAACTCAGATATCGTTCGCCATCCCCAATTGCCACCCCATCCGATCAATCTTCCATTTTGCAGAGTTCCTCCCTTCTCCCCTCTGTCCTCCCCAGAGAGCTCCCCCTCAGGCCACATACCCTCAGGCCCAGCCCCTTGTCCAACCTTTTGGAATTGCCCCTGGCACTGCCAGGATGCCCTGTGGGAACTGAGGGTGCCCTTGGGCACTGTCCAGCCCTGAACCCCATCACCTGGGGGACTTCAATGGCCTCTGTTCTCACTAGTGAATCTATCATGTCTGGCCCCCGTTGGTAAGAATCACACTTTCTGATTAACATGAGGACCTCATGTTAATCAGAAAGGCCTCGAAGCTGAACTCACCAGCAAAGCAGCAGCACTGAGGTTGTGTAAGGCGAGAAAACAGGCCCAAACCTGATTCTTCGCAACCTTACCATCTCGCCTCACCAAATGACAGGTGGGACGAGGTCGTAAGATCGCGCCCGTTGAGTCATACAGCGTAGAAAAGGCCCTTCAGCACAAAGCATCTACACCGACAATATCTACCACTAAAGGCGCACAATTCCCATTTTCCTGCTTTTGTCCCATGTCCTTGAATGTTATGATATTTCAAGCGCTCATCCAAATATTTTTGAAAGGTTGTAAGGTGAAAAATCAGGATTGTGCCAGGTTTTCCTTCTCGTAATCTTACCAGTCCTATTCTGCCAGCAAAATCAGTTTCACGCTTAAAAAGGGCAAAAACCAATTTCAATATTCATGCCATTAGAGGGTCCCCGATTCTATCATCCGGGCTCGCTTGAACTTATCTCCTCGTCGATCGAGCGAGAATCACATCCAGTCTGAGGGGGGATCGGAAGCCATTGAAGCCGTGTTGTCAAGGGCATGGGTGGGTGGACAGTGCCCATGGGCAGTGTCAGCCAGGCAGTGCCCAACTGGCACTCTGGCAGTGCCCACCTGGCACCATAACTGTACCGGGGCAGTGCCAAGGGGGTGGAGCCAGAGTGGGGGGTGGAGCCAGTGAGGGGCGGAGTTACGACAGGGAGGGAGACAAGCCCAGAGCTCTGCAGGGTGGGAGGGAGGGAACTCTGCCGGTGGGGGTTAGGGGACCACTGCCAGGGGGACGATCGGTGGGGGCGGAATGGGGGTTGGAGGTAAGGGGGACAGTTGGCAGGGGCGATGTCCGGGGGAGTGGGTCCCGATGTCTGTGGGGGACGCGGGGCGGGAGAAGATATCTCAGTACACTGGGAGATCAGGGCGCCTGCACAATGGCGCCCCTAGAGCTCAGCAGCCGGCTTCACCGGCGAGCTGAGGCTCCATCCACAGGATTGTTGGATATTCTGCTTCAATCAGGATATGTTAGTTTAATCAGTTAGACATATTTGCAATTCTTGTTATCCCAATAAAATATGGATCACATTTCTTGAAAAAGTAATTTTCCTGATTATTGCGGGTCTGTGGACAGTTGTTGGGTTTTGCTTTGCATGTATTTGCAAAACAGTAACAAAGTTCCTATCAACATTAGGAATAGTAGTATTATTCCTGGGATCACCAGATGTGGGAAACTTCTTCCACCTATAAAAACAAACCAAACAACCAGTTACACAAATTATTGATAAAATGCAACTCCAAAATCCCCCTGTTAAAAACAATGGGAATTTTCATGGATTGCTCAGTCTTTCTCTTGTATAGTTCACCCACTTTCGAACCACAGCCCATTCCCAATCGTCATGGGACACAGTCAGCCCATTCCCAATCGTCATGGGATACAGTCAGCCCATTCCCAACCATCACGGGATACAGTCAGCCCATTCCCAACCGTCATGGGATACAGTCAGCCCATTCCCACCATCACGGGATACAGTCAGCCCATTCCCAACCGTCACGGGATACAGTCAGCCCATTCCCAACCGTCATGGGATACAGTCAGCCCATTCCCAACCGTCACGGGATACAGTCAGCCCATTCCCAACCGTCACGGTATACAGCCAGCCCATTCCCAACCATCACGGGATACAGTCAGCCCATTCCCAACCGTCACGGAATGCAGTCAGCCCATCCCCAACCGTCACGGGATACAGCCAGCCCACTCCCAACCGTCACGGGATACAGTCAGCCCATTCTCAACCATCATGGGATACAGTCAGCCCATTCCCAACCGTCATGGGATACAGTCAGCCCATTCCCAACCGTCATGGGATACAGTCAGCCCATTCCCAACCGTCACGGGAGATGGGGGAGATACTAAATGTTTTTTTGCATCCGTATTTACTAAGGAAATGGGCATGGAGTCTACGGAAATAGGGCAAACAGGTAGGGAGGTCATGGAACCTTTACAGATTAAAGGGGAGGTGCTCGCTGTCTTGAGGCAAATCAGAGTGGATAAATCCCCAGGACCAGACAGGGTATTCCCACGGACCTTGAGGGAAGCTAGTGTTGAACTTGCAGGGACCCTGGCAGACATATTTAAAATGTCAGTATTCACAGGGGAGGTGCCGGATGATTGGAGGGTGGCTCATGTTGTTCCGTTGTTTAAAAAAGGTTCCAAAAGAAATCTGGGAAATTATAGGCCAGTAAGTTTGATGTCGGTGGTGGGCAAGTTATTGGAAGGTGTGATAAGGGATAGGATCTACAAATATTTGGATAGACAGGGACTTATTAGGTAGAGTCAACATGGCTTTGTGCGTGGTAGGTGATGTTTGACCAATCTATTAGAGTTTTTCGAGGAGGTTACCAGGAAAGTGGATGAAGGGCAGGCGGTGGATGTTGTCTACCTGGATTTCAGCAAGGCCTTTGACAAGGTCCCTCTTGGGAGGTTAGTTAGGAAGGTTCAGTCGCTAGGTATACATGGGGAGGTAGTAAATTGGATTAGACACTGGCTCAATGGAAGAAGCCAGAGAGTGGTTGTGGAGGATTGCTTCTCTGAGTGGAGGCCTGTGACTAGTGGTGTGCCGCAGGGATCGGTGTTGGGTCCATTGTTGTTTGTCATCTATATCAATGATCTGGATTATAATGTGGTAAATTGGATCAGCAAGTTTGCTGATGATACAAAGATTGGAGGTGTAGTGGACAGTGAGGAAGGTTTTCAAAGCTTGCAGAGGGATTTGGACCAACTAGAAAAATGGGCTGAAAAATGGCAAATGGAATTTAACGCAGACAAGTGTGAGATATTGCACATTGGAAGGACAAACCAAAGTAGAACGTACAGGGTAAATGGTAGGACTCTGAAGAGTGCAGTTGAACAGAGGGATCTGGGAATACAGGTACAGAATTCCCTAAAAGTGACGTCACAGGTGGATAGGGTCGTAAAGAGTGCCTTTGGTACATTGGCCTTTATAAATCGGAGTATCGAGTATAAAAGTTGGAGTGTTATGGTAAGGTTATATAAGGCATTGGTGAGGCCGAATTTGGAGTATTGTGTACAGTTTTGGTCACCTAGTTACAGGAAGGATGTAAATAAGGTTGAAAGAGTGCAGAGAAGGTTCACAAGGATGTTGCCGGGACTTGAGAAGCTGAGTTACAGAGAGAGATTGAATAGGTTGGGACTTTATTCCCTGGAGCGTAGAAGATTGAGGGGAGATTTGATAGAGGTGTATAAGATTTTGATAGGTATAGATAGAGTGAATGCAAGCAGGCTTTTTCCGCTGAGGCTAGGGGAGAAAAAAACCA
This sequence comes from Mustelus asterias, assembly GCF_964213995.1. NCBI lineage: Eukaryota > Metazoa > Chordata > Chondrichthyes > Carcharhiniformes > Triakidae > Mustelus > Mustelus asterias. The sequence goes on along the minus strand of NC_135819.1, from coordinate 7,731,979 downwards.
GAGGGCATGGGTTAAGGGTGAAAGGAGAAAAGTTTAAAGGGAATATTAGGAGGGACTTCTTCACGCAGAGAGTGGTGGGAGTGTGGAATGAGCTGCCGGATAAAGTGGTAAATGCGGGGTCACTTTTAACATTTAAGAAAAACTTGGACGGGTTCATGGATGAGAGGGGTGTGGAGGGATATGGTCCAAGTGCAGGTCAGTGGGACTAGGCATAAAATGGTTCGGCACAGACAAGAAGGGCCAAAAGGCCTGTTTCTGAGCTGTAATTTTCTACGGTTCAATGGGATACAGTCAGCCCATTCCCAACCGTCACGGGATACAGCCAGCCCATTCCCAACCGTCACGGGACACAGTCAGCCCATTCCCAACCGTCACGGGATACAGCCAGCCCATTCCCAAGCGTCACGGGATACAGTCAGTCCATTCCCAACAGTCACGGGATACAGCCAGCCCATTCCCAACTGGAAGGGTGCGTTTCTGAATGGAGGGCTGTGACAAGTGGCGTTACGGTAGGGTGGCACGGTAACACAGTGGTTAGCACTGCTGCCTCACAGCGCCAGGGTCCTGGGTTCGATTCCCGGCTTGGGTCACTGTCTGTGTGGAGTTTGCACATTCTCCCCGTTTCTGCGTGGGTTTCCTCCGGGTGCTCCAGTTTCCTCCCACAGTCCAAAGATGTGTGGGTTAGGTTGATTGGCCATGCTAAATTGCCCCTTAGTGTCCCCGGATGCGTAGGTTAGAGGGTTTAGCGGGTAACATTTGGGGATAGGGCCTGGTTGGGAGTGTGGTCGGTGCAGACTCGATGGGCTGAATGGCCTGTTTCTGCACTGTAGGGTTTCTATGATTCTATGATGGTAAGATATATTGAGAGAGTCTGAGAAATCGAATGGTCACTGAAAGGAAGTAAATCTGCAGTGTCATGGGGATCAAGCGGGGGAGTGAAACTGACCGCATTGTTCCAGGGTGTTGACGTGAACTCAATGTGCCAAATGGCCCCCTTATGTGCCATGATTAGCTCTATGACATGCACTATAACCTCTACTTCCTTCTCTGGCATGAGGTATGCCAGCCAATGTCTGGGGGAAGGGAGAATAGTTTAAATTTAAGACAAGACCTTTTGTTAGAACACAGAATAATGGAGGAGGGGGTGTTTGTAGCCATGTTATTGGCTTCCTCTTGTTTAGTTTGGATTTGCCACAGTGTTCTGTTTCAAACTCAAACCTGATTTGTCAGAGATCCAGTTTTAATTCACTTACCATTTTTTCACTTTATCTATTCACAGACTCTGTCCCTGTATTATCTTAAATTAATTTAATGCAGGTTGTCATTCTCTGATATAAAGTTTGCCCATCAGCTATTGATTTCCCAGTTTTCTGTTAAACTTGTTTCAGAATTTCACTGATACTTCCTCTCAGTTTGTGTGTCGCTCCATTTTGATTCTGCTTTTCAGGTCGATCATGGCTAATCTTATACCTCAGTGCAATTTTTCCAGTATTATCCACATATCCCTTGATGTCTTTACCATCTTGATTTCTATTCAAGATTTTGTTCATTGTTCAGTTTTCCTAAAGCATTCACAAAGATTTTCTCCACAGATTCTGATTAACCTGCTGTGCTTACATTTTATTTTTCACTGTGATTTCCTAGCAATGTACTGAGCTACCAACAGCTTGCACCATGTACTGGCAGCGTGTGGGTTCACAGCTGTACCTCCTCTCCTGCAGTGTTACTGCCCGGGCAGTCTGGGAAAACACAGAGCCGGAGTTTGGTGCTTCGACACACAAAGGGGAACTGAATGATGTTTCAATCCTCCAAAGATTAATTATTTATTCTTTGAATTCTGATCAATATTACAAACTGACCTGTGACCCTGATGTCCACTTCCTTCTCATCAATTCCATATGGATTGGTAGCTGTACATTTATAAATTCCTTGATGTCCTGATGTTGCGTGGAAAATATGGAGGATTCCAGGAGGAGCAGTCTCAACGTTGCCGCCATTACTGGGATCTTCCCATTTTAATGTAGGTGTGGGATTTCCATTGGAATTGCAGATCAGTATAACCTCATCACCTTTACTGACATTTACTGGAAATCCTGACACAGTTTTGTTATTTACTGAAATGGTTGCGTTTCCTGGTTTATCTGGAAAAGAAAAGTGAAATAGTATGAAAAAGGTGTTTGGAGAAGCAGCAGTGATGGGACACAAGTTCAACCCCTTTGCCAGTGAGTTCCCAATTCCAGCCGTGTCAGTGTGGGACATTGAATCCCCACAGTTCTGAAAGAGGCCATTCAGCCCATCGGGTCTGCACCGATTCTCTGAAAGAGCATCCCTGCCAGGCCCTCCCCTCCGCGCTACCGTCTTAACCCCATGCATTTACCATGGCTAGTCCACCTCACCTACACTTCTTTGGACACAAAGGGGCAATTTAGCATGCCCAATCCACCTAATCTGCACATCCTTTGACAGTTTGAGGAACCTGGAGGAAACCCACACAGACAGGGGGTGAACATGCAAACCCCACATGGAGAGTCACCCAAGGCCAGAATCGAGCCCAGGTCCTTGGCATTGTGAGGCAGCAGTGCTAACCACTGTGCCAGCTTGCTACCCTTCATCAGCAAGGATGGAGTGGAACAGGAAACTTAAACAAAATAAATAAATAACACAATTTCACAAACCAATGGACATTCAGGATTTAATGGGAGGAACTGAACTGATTTTTCAATCCTCCAAAGATTAATTATTTATCCTTTGAATTCTGATCAATATTACAAACTGACCTGTGACCCTGATGGTAAAATAACATGGAAAAGAAGTTGTTTGGAGAAGCAGCAGTGATGGGACACAAGTTCAACCCCATTACCAGTGAGTTCCCAATTCCAGCCGTGTCAGTGTGGGACACATTCCACAGTCTGTCCAGAAACCAAGGCCGAGAAACTCAATGTTGCAAAACAGGTACCTCCGGTCCAGTACATTTAACAGTAATGGCATGCATTCTTACTACGCCATCTCCCCCCACCTCAACTCCAGTACATCAGAGGTTCAGGCAGTCTGGAGTCTTGTACTCCTGCCACATCTCAGTTCCCGTCTGTTTGGGAGAGTGGTAGGATCCAGAGGTTCTTGCCCCCACTTGTATTCATTCGCTTTTCCCATTGATGGATGGTGCCCATCCCAGGTCAGTCCGGATGGTTTGGCGGTGATTGGTTGTAGTCAGTCCATGATTTTTTCTTTGTTGGTGGACAAAACTGGTATTTGTAAATTCGTTGGTGTATTATCTTTCTTTGGCTTTTCGTGCATCTGGAAGCTCTTTGTGATTGAGTGAGAGTCTCTGTGAGTAGAAGAAGACTGGGTATGTAGCTCACCTTTGCACAGGTTGGGTGAGCCTGCTACCTGGTAGCAGCAGAAGATGTAGTTTTGCATGCGGGCTGGAGGTGGTCAGGTTTGTGCAGCAGTTGGTGTGACTACTATCACTGGTGGAGATAGAGGCTTTCCTGAAGGTTGTTCCGGCTCTGCCATTTCTTCTATCAGAGGTGTTGTGGTAGTCTCCTGCATGGTAGGTTGATCTGACCCTTGGGAAGGCTTATTTATTTACTTTTTTATTAGTGTCACAAGTAGGCTTATATTAACACTACAATGAAGTTACTGTGACAATCCCCTAGTCGCCACACTCCGGCGCCTGTTCGGGTAACACTGAGGGAGAATTTAGCACGGCCAATGCATCCTAACCAGCACGTCCTTCGGACTGTGTGAGGAAACCGGAGCACCCGGAGGAAACCCACGCAGACACGGGGAGGACGTGCAGACTCCACACAGACAGTGATCCAAGCCAGGAATCGAATGCAGGTCCCTGGCGCTGTGAGGCAGCAGTGCTAACCACTGTGCCAGCGTGCTGCCCTGGGTCCCTGGCGCTGTGAGGCAGCAGTGCTAACCACTGTGCCACCGTGCCACCTCGGGTCCCTGGCGCTGTGAGGCAGCAGTGCTAACCACTGTGCCACCGTGCCGCCCCGGGTCCCTGGCGCTGTAAGGCAGCCGTGCTAACCACTGTGCCACTGTGCTGCGCCGGGTCCCTGACGCTGTGAGGCAGCCATGCTAACCACTGTGCCACCGTGCCGCCCCGGGTCCCTGGCGCTGTGAGGCAGCCGTGCTAACCACTGTGCCACCGTGCCGCCCCGGGTCCCTGGCGCTGTGAGGCAGCCGTGCTAACCACTGTGCCACCGTGCCGCCCCGGGTCCAGAGACCTGCAATGGAGAAGAAAAGACCTGCTCCATGAAAAGAGAAGAGTGGTTCCAAATGAAGTCAACATTTGAATGCTTTTTGAACCTTTGGGAAGATGCCATTCCAGCTGTGTGGAAACTGTGTTTGTCTTCACCTCTTCTGATGGCTGAAGAAGGAATGTTATGCAGGCATCCTTTCTGAGGAGACAGAAAGGCTGATTTTGCAGCTTTGTGATCTCTTTATTGGTGTACCTCAAGGGTTCCTATATCATGGCAATGATTGGGAGTTGGATTCCTCTTGTGCCATAAAGTGGGGTGTCTGTCATGTGAACCCAGTGGCCTTGCAGCCACGGATCTTTGTCAGATAGGACTATCACTAGTTTATGAGATGGCTATTCAACATGATCTCTGCATCGTCTGATGTCGCACAACATGAGAAGCTGTGTTTCTTTCAGTTAATTTCGACCTTGTGGATGGGTTTTGGATTGTCTGTGCAATGCTGGGGTCTCAACTTGCACAATTTCCCAAAATGTCCCTGTCTCTGGCAGTGGAAACACTGTGCAGTGCTTGCCCAACATTGGTCTTTCCTGTAAGGGCGCTGAGCACCGCAGCGCTGGAAAAGTAATTCAGCAGTGTGGTTCAGGGGTGGCTTCCCCTAACTTACTCTTCATTTCTGTGCCTTGATGTTGTGGATTGATATGTGACTTACGCCCCCATGAAGCTCAAGGTCCCTCATGGTAGGCTCATCTAGAAGATGAAGATTCATGGGACTCACAGTGACTTGGCCGCTTGGATGCGGAATTGGCTTGCCCATAGAACACAGTAAGAGTTTTAACAACACCAGGTTAAAGTCCAACAGGTTTATTTGGTAGCAAATGCCATTAGCTTTTGGAGCGCTGCTCCTTCGTCAGATGGAGTGGAAATCTACTCTCAAACAGGGCACAGAGACACAAAATCAAGTTACAGAATACTGATTAGAATGCAAATCTCTACAGCCAACCAGGTCTTAAAGATACAGACAATGTGAGTGGAGGGAGCATTAAGCACAGGTTAAAGAGATGTGTATTGTCTCCAGACAGGACAGCCAGTGAGATTCTGCAAGCCCAGGGGGCAAGCTGTGGGGGTTACTGATAGTGTGACATAAACCCAACATCCCGGTTTAGGCCGTCCTCATGTGTGCGGAACTTGGCTATCAGTTTCTGCTCAGCGACTCTGCGCTGTCGTGTGTCGTGAAGGCCGCCTTGGAGAACGCTTACCCGAAGGTCAGAGGCTGAATGCCCATGACCGCTGAAGTGCTCCTTCACAGGACGAGAAGTCTTGCCTGGTGATTGTCGAGCGATGTTCATTCATCTGTTGTCGTAGCGTCTGCATGGTTTCCCCAATGTACCATGCCTCGGAACATCCTTTCCTGTAGCGTATCAGGTAGACAACGTTGGCCGAGTTGCAAGAGTAGGTACCGTGTACCTGGTAGATGGTGTTCTCACGTGAGATGATGGCATCCGGGTCGATGATCCGGCACGCCTTGCAGAGGTTGCTGTGGCAGGTTGTGTGGTGTCGTGGTCACTGTTCTCCTGAAGGCTGGGTAGTTTGCTGCGGACAATGGTCTGTTTGAGGTTGTGCGGTTGTTTGAAGGCAAGAAGTGGGGGTGTGGGGATGGCCTTAGCAAGATGTTCGTCTTCATCAATGACATGTTGAAGGCTCCGGAGGAGATGCCGTAGCTTCTCTGCTCCGGGGAAGTACTGGACGACGAAGGGTACTTTGTCCACCGTGTCCCGTGTTTGTCTTCTGAGGAGGTCGGTGCAGTTTTTCGCTGTGGACACGGTGGACAGAGTACCGTGCTGCCAGAGAACTGAATTCCCAAGTCAGAGACACACTCTCTCACCTCTGTTACACAAACTCGCCTCTCTCTCCATTTCTCACACACACACACCCACATCATAGAATCCCTGCAGTGCAGAAAGAGGCCATTCGGCCCATCGTGTCTGCATCGACAACAATCCGTCCCAGGCCCTATTCCCGTAACCCCACGTATTTACCCTGGTACGAAGGGGCAATTTAGCATGGCCAATCAACCTAACCTGCACATCTTTGGAGTGTGGGAGGAAACTGGAACACCCGGAGGAAACCCACACAGACACGGGGAGAATGTGCAAACTCCACACAGACAGTAACCCAAGGCCAGAATTGAACCTGGGCCCCTGGTCCTGTGAGTCCACAGTGCCTACCACTCTCTCATCTCTCTCTCACGCTCACATCTCTCTCTCATGCACACTCACATCTCTCTCTCACGCACACTCACATCTCTCTCTCACACTCACATCTCTCTCTCACGCACACTCACATCTCTCTCTCACACACACTCACATCTCTCTCTCACACTCACATCTCTCTCTCACACACACTCACATCTCTCTCTCACACTCACATCTCTCTCACGCACACTCACATCTCTCACGCACGCTCACATCTCTCTCTCACACACACTCACATCTCTCTCTCACACACACTCACATCTCTCTCTCACACTCACATCTCTCTCACGCACACTCACATCTCTCACGCACGCTCACATCTCTCTCTCACACACTCACATCTCTCTCTCACGCACACTCACATCTCTCTCACACTCACATCTCTCTCTCACACACTCACATCTCTCTCTCTCACACTCACATCTCTCTCTCACACACTCACATCTCTCTCTCACGCACACTCACATCTCTCTATCACGCACACTCACATCTCTCTCTCACACTCACATCTCTCTCTCACGCACACTCACATCTCTCTCTCACACACACTCACATCTCTCTCTCACACTCACATCTCTCTCTCACACACACTCACATCTCTCTCTCACACTCACATCTCTCTCACGCACACTCACATCTCTCACGCACGCTCACATCTCTCTCTCACACACACTCACATCTCTTTCTCACACACACTCACATCTCTCTCTCACACTCACATCTCTCTCACGCACACTCACATCTCTCACGCACGCTCACATCTCTCTCTCACACACTCACATCTCTCTCTCACGCACACTCACATCTCTCTCACACTCACATCTCTCTCTCACACACTCACATCTCTCTCTCTCACACTCACATCTCTCTCTCACACACTCACATCTCTCTCTCACGCACACTCACATCTCTCTATCACGCACACTCACATCTCTCACGCACACTCACATCTCACTCTCACACACACTCACATCTCTCTCACGCACGCTCACATCTCTCTCTCACACACACTCACATCTCTCTCTCACACACACTCACATCTCTCTCACGCACGCTCACATCTCTCTCTCACACACACTCACATCTCTCTCTCACACACACTCACATCTCTCTCTCTCACTCACATCTCTCTCTCACGCACGCTCACATCTCTCTCTCACGCACACTCACATCTCTCTCTCACACTCACATCTCTCTCTCACACACACTCACATCTCTCTCTCACACTCACATCTCTCTCTCACACACACTCACATCTCTCTCTCACGCACACTCACATCTCTCTCTCACGCACACTCACATCTCTCTCTCACGCACACTCACATCTCTCTCACGCACGCTCACATCTCTCTCTCACGGACACTCACATCTCTCTCTCACACTCACATCTCTCACGCACACTCACATCTCTCTCTCACGCACACTCACATCTCTCTCTCACACACTCACATCTCTCTCTCACACACACTCACATCTCTCTCTCACGCACACTCACATCTCTCTCTCACGCACACTCACATCTCTCTCTCACGCACACTCACATCTCTCTCTCACGCACACTCACATCTCTCTCTCACGCACGCTCACATCTCTCTCTCACAGACACTCACATCTCTCTCTCACACTCACATCTCTCACGCACACTCACATCTCTCTCTCACGCACACTCACTTCTCTCTCTCACACACTCACATCTCTCTCTCACACACACTCACATCTCTCTCTCACGCACACTCACATCTCTCTCTCACGCACACTCACATCTCTCTGTTATGCACATCCTTTGCCCTTTCTTTCACGTGCTGCTGCTCCCCGTTCTCCCCCTTGCCCTGCTCTATGCCCGATATTTCCCTTACTACATGGCCACTTCACAAGTACAAGCACCTTGGAGTTTAACACAGGAGGAGTGTTTGTGGCCTTGGTTGGTGAAATGGGAGGAAGTGAAAGGGCAGACATTGCATGTTTTGTGCTTGCATGGAATGGTTTCTTCGGAAAGGTAGGGAGTATTGTGGTGACAGAAGAGTAAGCCAGGGTGAGAGGAAACGGTCCCTTTGCTTTGTACAAGCTGCCTAGCAAGTTCCTGGGTGGGTTGCTCTGTGTCTCCAACTACCCACGCTGTGATTAAATTGGACTTTCCATCACTGCACTTTATTCTGAAGTTTTATGGAGTTTGCCAATATCACCACTCTCATCCCCCTGATTCTTCTGTGCTGTTTCCAGCAGACTGTTCCTATTTATTTTGTCTTTGTTTCACTCACTCAGATTTTTGAATTTGCATTTTTAATTAAAGGAGATCTCTTGCTGCCATCTGCTTTGCCTCACTCTTATCCACCTTCTCCCTCACTTTGGACCTGGTTTGGAGCTTTGAAGATTTACTTTCCCTGCAGTTTCCACCTTGACCAGAGCATTGGTTTAGCCTATCAGCAGCCAGTGCAGGGAAAAGCAAGTCTCTGGTTGGATGAGCAGCTCTATAGCATTTTACAGTGCCGGAATTTTATTGGTGGTTCAATGCCCAGTTGACCTTGCTCCCTCACCAGGACAAATTGCAGATCTCTAGCCTGATTTCTTTCTCGACAAACCTGATACTTAGCTTATTCCCTGACAGGAAAACAAATACATTACTATATACGTGAGTGAACTTACAGTGAGTTTGCAGAGTTACAGAGGAGTTTGCGATTCGTTTTCTGTTGCTCGAACCCGAATCCACTTCGGCCAAGCAGGTGTACACCTGTCCATCATCTGACACACTTGCAGTGAAACTGAAGACATTCCTCAATCTTTTATCTTCATCTGGATAACCTTGTTCTCCTGTGGAACTGTTCTGAACAATCTCACTCCCCCTCAGCCATGTGAGTATGAGTTTATTGTTTGGATAGACCCTCGGACCAATGCACTCCAGACTATATGTTCTGTTAACTTCCAGCACTTCCGGAGGTGAAATAATGTTTACCTCTCGATCTGTTAATAGAGAATCATTGAAATGAAGGTCAGTATTTCACCACACCGCCCACTGGTGGAATTTCCTGGTCCTACCAAAGTCAAAGGAGTTTTGAATGGCTTTTACAGCCCTGCCCCGCCTCGATGTGTCTGTAAAATTCCGTACACAGTGTATGAATCAGTCACATCTGGCTGCCCTTATTCCAGGAATACATTGGCATCCATTCTGCACTGATCAACAATTAGCAGCAAGTATGTTAAGCTTTATCAACCTATTGCAAACGTCTAACCAATCAGCTTTTCCCCTATGCTCATCCTCTAATACATATAAAATGACATTTATGCTAGCTCAACCACATTCATTGGATGGATAACAACAGTATACTCAAAGACCTCCATGGATTGACCATTCAGTCACAAGCTCCTGGACATCCAAACCTCTGCTACAAGAACCCCTGCAAGTGAGATATGAAAATGGTGAAGCTGACCCGAAATCTGATAGGTTCTGGTTCTCACTGAAAACTTTCCCCTGACACCAGCTTCCTTTAATGTCAGGTAATCAACTATGTTAGAACAAGAGTTTTCACTTACTGTATACCGTGACCACCATTTTCTCCTCCTTCAGCTGAGAACTCTCCGATTTACAGGTCACAGTGCATGGTGCTGCAAAATCCCATGTGTGGACAGTCTGGAAATAGTCTGTGAACCAATTACTGCCAGTTGTTCTGTGATGCTGTGTCCCTGGTTTATATTCCACATTGATTATTGGGTCTGTACATGTGGTAGTACAGTTCACCTCTAAAGAATCTCCAAATTCCACAGCTGAGGGGTTTGTGTTGATTCTGATCTCAAATCCAGTTACAATAGCTGCCAAGGAAACAAATTAGAATAGATGCAGGAAAAGAAAATGCATTTAATTACAAAATTCATCATTAACTCTCCACAGTAACTGCAATGAGATGGGGAATCTGGTGAACTGGTGCGGCAACAATAATCTCTCCCTCAATGTCAACAAAACGAAGGAGAGTGTCATCGACTTCAGGAAGCGTAAAGGAGAAAATGCTCCTGTCTCTAGGGATGAAGTAGAAAGCGTCGAAAGCTTCAAGTTTTTCGGTGTCCAGATCACCAACAACCTGTCCTGGTCCCGCCATGCTGACACTATAGTTAAAAAAGTCCACCTGCGCCTCTACTTTCGCAGAAGACTAAGGACGTTTGGCATGTCAGCTATGACTCTCACCAACATTTACAGCTGCACCATAGAAAGCATTGTTTCTGGTTGTATCACAGCTTGGTCTGGGCTCCTGCTCTGCCCAAGACCGCAAAGAACTACAAAAGGTCATGAATGTAGCCCAATGCAACACGCAAACCAGCCTCCCATCCATTGACTCTGTCTACACTTCCCGCTGCCCCGGCAAAGCAGCCAGCATAATTAAGGGCGCCACGCACCCCGGACAGTCTCTCTTCCACCTTCTTCTGTTGAGAAAAAGATACAAAAGTCTGAGGTCACGTACCAACCGACTCAAGAACAGCTTCTTCCCTGCTGCTGTCAGATTTTTGAATGGACTTACCTTGGCATTAAGTTGATCTTTCTCCACACCCGAGCTATGACTGTAACACTACATTCTGCACTCTCTTGTTTCCTTCTCTATGAACGGTATGCTTTGTCTGTACAGCGCGCAAGAAACAATACTTTTAATTGTATGTTAATACATGTGACAATAATAAATCAAATCAAAAACATGGGAAACTGATGGAAATTAAATCTGGATCTGTAAAGAAAACAACAGGAGGTAGCTAAGAATTCAAATTCACTAATTGCTGTGAAACCCAGCGCTAATAAATGTATTTACCGATTGATAGAGTTAAATTTGCTGTAAAAGTGTAAAGAGCTGTAAATGATGCAAGTGTTAGTTTAGCCTTGGGTTCAATAAGCAGGCATTAGAAAGACCCAATAATGTGGCAACAACGACTGCAATATGGAAGGGAAAGCAGCAGATTGCGAATATTTACAAGATCACACAATAGGTTCAGATAAAGATAGCTCTCTCTATCTTACTGTCCACATTTAGTCATTTCAAATGCAGTGATGTACAAGATAATTCTTCTGGTGCATGCCACTGCTTGAGAGGAGGTCATGATGTGGAGATGCCGGCGTTGGACTGGGGTGAACACAGGAAGAGTTTTAACAACATCAGGTTAAAGTCCAACAGGTTTATTTGGTACCAAATAAACCTGTTGGACTTTAACCTGGTGTTGTTGAAACTCTTACTGAGAGGAGGTCAACAGGAGAATGGACAAGTTCAGCACCCTTAGCATTTCAGCATTTAAAAAGTAGGAAAATGGGCTAAAATCAAGATCTGTCCTCCGGGTGAGTGCGGCCTGAGGCTGGGATAGGGAACACTTTTATATCAATAGTGTTACATTCTTACAGTCCACAGATTAAAGCCGCTCAGTTTACAAATAGCAATACTGAAAACCCTTGCATTTATATCGAGCCTTTAACATGGTAAAATGTCACAAAGTGACAGGAGTGTTATTAAACAGTGTTATTAAACTGAATACCGGTTCCATTACCCAGTAGGAGGGACAGGAAGGAATGTGTGAATGACAGAGGCACTGGCCTGTTTTGAAGCCATGATGTGGAGATGCCGGCGTTGGACTGGGGTGAACACAGGAAGAAGTCTCACAACACCAGGTTAAAGTCCAACAGGTTTATTTGGCAACAAATACCATAAGCTTTCGGAGCGCTGCTCCTTCGCCAGATGGAGTGGAAATGTGCTCTCAAGCAGTGCACAGACACAGAAATCAAGTTACAGAATACTGATTAGAATGCGAATCCCTAAAGCCAGCCAGGTCTTAAAGGTACAGACAATGTGTGTGGAGGGAGCATTAAACAAGGTTAAAGAGATGTGTACTGTCTCCAGACAGAACAGCTAGTGAGATTCTGCAAGCCCAGGAGGCAAGCTGTGGGGGTTACTGATAGTGTGACATAAATCCAACATCCCGGTTTAGGCCATCCTCATGTGTGCGGTCAGGCAAGCGTTCTCCAAGGCGGCCTTCACGACACATGACAGCGCAGAGTCGCTGAGCAGAAACTGATAGCCAAGTTCCGCACACATGAGGACGGCCTAAACCGGGATGTTGGATTTATGTCACACTATCAGTAACCCCCACAGCTTGCCTCCTGGGCTTGCAGAATCTCACTGGCTGTCCTGTCTGGAGACAATACACATCTCTTTAACCTGTGCTTAATGCTCCCTCCACACACATTGTCTGTACCTTTAAGACCTGGCTGGTTGTAGGGATTCGCATTCTAATCAGTATTCTGTAACTTGATGTTGTGTCGCTGTGCACTGTTTGAGAGCACATTTCCACTCCATCTGATGAAGGAGCAGCGCTCCGAAAGCTTATGGTATTTGCTACCAAATAGACCTGTTGGACTTTAACCTGGTGTTGTGAGACTTCTTCCTGTTTTGAAGCGCCCAGGAATTCTTTGTGTGACAGCGTGGTCACTGAACTCTAATGCTTCGCCCACTTCAATGTTCCTCATTGCAGCCTCGTACAGATCTGCACAACTGCTGGTTTCATTGTGATGCCAGTAACAACACGCACTAACCGCCAGCAAGACGAAGTCCACTTGGAAACTTTGTTATTTTATAAAATATTCTGGGGACCGTTTCATTGAGTCAAATGTCCGGCCTGTTGTTCCTAAACTGACCAGAGTTGGGGTGAGTGTGGAACCTCCGTTCAAGGAATCCGCCCCGAGCACTGCAATGAAGCCAGCACCTTCTGCCCTCAATTCCATCGCTGAACGATAGAGTACAGAGGAACGGCCTCTGCTCTCAGTGTTTTATGCACTCGTAAAATAATGGCAGCACAGAATGTGTCAAAGTCACAAATGAGGCTTTTAGCCGGTGTTGAGCCCCTGTCCCCGGACTCGCCGGAGCGGGGCTTTGTAGATCTTTATCGCTGGAAGAAATCAGACATCCCCAAAGTAATGTTTCCCAATGCTGAATTTAAACAGAATAGGAAATTCCACCAAATTAACCATCAGGCAAAGTGTAGCCACTCTGAATATAATGCAAATAGGAATTGACATTGTTTATTTTATCCTACCTGTTATACTGAAAATTACCGGGGAAATGTAAATACATCCAACCGCTGAATTCAGTTTAAAATCCATAATTGCGGAGCTTGGAGAGAATGGTTCCTCACGGTTCCCCCAGGCTGTAGTCTGAATCTGAAAGAGCTCTTCCTGTCTCTGAGAGAGATTCCGTTATGTATCATCAACAGGGCCGTCCTCCTTTCATAAGTCTCAACAAAATTCATAGATCAGCAACTTCAGTTCTGAACATAGAATGAGGAAGTTAGGACTAATGAACTTCCTCGGAGTGTGGTGGAGAAAAGTTCAGTCAGGTCCCATCAGAAATATTATTGGCCCGTACCTCCCATACTTCTGTTACTGGCTGTGTAACAATGAATTCATCAAAGGGGCGGCGCTATACTAGGACAAAGGAAATGTAAATAGTGATAATAGTGGCAGAGAAATGTGTCATGAGTGTCCATTAAGTTACCAGAATGTGTGAATGGCAGAATAGAACAGAGGTACAGATTGTTAAGGACTACCTGAGGAATGTGGCAGAAAGGGGGGCGGGGGGAGGGGGATTGTTTTGAGACATGGGCCAGAACTCTGCCACCTTGCCCGCCACGGAATTGGAGCAGGCGAGGGTCCGACAACGGAAATCTCCATTGACCTGGGGCGGGAATTTCCAGTCTCGTCCAAGCGATGGAGAGTGAGATTGGAGAAGTGGAAAAATATGAGTAAGAATGAAAGATGATAAGAATGGATCAATGAGATGATAAGAAGAAATAAAGTAAATGGAAAAGGAGTGGAGGGTTCATGCCCTGAAGTTGTTGAACTTAATGTTCAGTCCAGAAGACACTGCTGTTCCTTCAGTTTGCATTGGGATTCGTGAGGACATTGCAAAAGCCAGAGGGCATGTGGACAGGAGAGCAGGGTGCTGTGTTGAAACGGCAAGCGACAGGAAGGTCTGGGCACTCCTTGCGGACGGCCTTATTATAACCTCCCTCCACCTCACCCACCCTCAGAGTACAAATCTTGTCTGATTTTCTATGCTCCCAACTCTGACGAAGGATCATCCAGACTCGAAACGTTGGCTCTATTCTCTCTCCACAGATCTGTCAGACTGGCTGAGATTTTCCAGCATTTTCTGTTTTTGTAACTTTTGTTTTGTTCAATTAGCAAAAAGGGGAGGATGAGGTTGATCAAATTGCAGGGCACCTCCAATGTAGCCACTGTAACATCATGCAATGTTACTTTGCGTTTTCCACCTCGAATTACTCCATCTGGAGGCGGTGACATGGTGGCTGGACACTTAATGGCTTTCTGATACCTGCAGGTTGACAAATTAAAGTGCAACATTTATACATTTTTCTTACAATATTTTCACATGGTTCCTGTCTCCCAAACAAGTGGAGACAGATTACTCTATCCCCCCCGTAATCATAGAATCCTACAGTGCATCAGGAGGCCATTCAGCCCATCAAGTCTGCACTGACCACAATCTACCCAGGCCCTATCCCCATAACCCCATGCATTTACCCTAGCTAGTCTCCCTAACACTAAGGGGCAATTTAGCATGGCCAATCCACCTAACCAGCATGTCTTTGGACTGTGGGAGGAAACCGGAGCACCTGGAGGAAACCCACGCAGACACGGGGAGAATGTGCAAACTCCACACAGACAGTGACTCAAGCCAGGAATCGAACACGGGGTCCCTGGCGTTGTGAGACAGCAGTGCTAACCACTGTGCCACCATGTTGCCCTCAGGAGTAATGTTCACTCCTGTGTTGGACACACATAATAGAATTGCCCCAAACCCGAGCTAGTGTTGTACACTCCCTTTATGTCTACATTTCCATTTGTGTCATTAATGTAAAAGTTGGGGCAATGTCACCCAAGTCAGACTGTCCCCTTTTGATAATATAACTGGAATGACAGGATGACTACTAGTGGTGACTCTATCAAAGATCTAAACCCTGTTATCCATTCTCTGTTCCCTCCTGTAGGTAGCTAACATTACCTTCGGTCTTTGGATTACCGAATCAGTGAAAATACACCATCCCACCACCTCCTCCACAGGCTGCTGGTTACTTTTCTGCTGACAGAAACAGACTGTGAGATTTAGCAGACCCGTTAGCTACAGGTGCAAATCCCATAATGGCTGCTAAATGTTGTAAGAGGCCAAAACAGGGATTTGCGCCGGCGAGATTTCAGAACAGGATTTTCCCAGCCTCCCTCAATGGCACAACCATGTTCACACTCAGGAAGGGTGTAAATCTGATTCACATGAGTTTAAATGCATTACCATCTACTTAGTGGGCTTCACGTTGCACCTTCAGCCCTCACTGAATTTTCCCAATCAACAGCATGGTAGCACAGTGGTTAGCACTGCTGCTTCACAGCTCCAGGGTCCCAGGTTCGATTCCCGGCTCGGGTCACTGTCTGTGTGGAGTTTGCACATTCTCCTTGTGTCTGCGTGGGTTTCCTCCGGGTGCTCCGGTTTCCTCCCACAGTCCAAAGATGTGCGGGTTAGGTTGATTGGCCAGGTTAAAAATTGCCCCTTAGAGTCCTGAGATGCGTAGGTTAGAGGGATTAGCGGGTAAATAAGTGGGGGTAGGGCCTGGGTGGGATTGTGGTCGGTGCAGACTTGATGGGCCGAATGGCCTCCTTCTGCACTATAGGGTTTCTATGATTTCTATGATTTCTATGATAACAGCTGGTATGTCACACCAGCGCGACTCACTAATGCTTTTTAAAAATGGAACCGTGCTCCATGACCTCCGAGAGGAGTAAAGGAGTTCAGCACCATTGTCTCCACAGAGCACCAGGACGTCCAAGGGGACAGATGATACTGGACAGCTCTGTGGGGTGGGGTTGAGAGAAAGAGGAGGTCAGTTGTCAGGGGCAGAAGGCTTTACTCCAGGGGGCGGGGGATGGGGAGGGGGTGCATGGTTGGTGCTGATGGTCTTGGAGTCTGCTGTCTGTGTTGTGTAACTCTGCTTTCAATGCTGTGTGAGTATGCGGCCTGTGGCATGGGAGTCAGTCCCTAGGGTAGAAGTTGTTGAGGGGGGTGGGGATAGGGGAGTGTTCCATGAGGCTTAGGGGAATGACAGTAATGAGCTCTGTGAATCATCCAGCTTATTAGCTCTGCCTCTTCCTGAAGGAGAAAACAATTGTGCCCGGCTGCATTCCTGCCACTCTTGCTTGTGACACTTATTGGCTATCAAGAGTTAACCCTTCGCAGCACCACAGTCTCAAACTCAAGGAATGATGTTAAGCCTCAGGGTTCAGGCCTCTAAACTTGCTGGCATGAGATTAAGAAGGAAAGGGATCACTTCTTTGTTGGGATGCCAACGCCTGCCACTCAGGAGCCATCAGCATCCCCGCCCTCAAGGCAGACATAACCATTCAGTTGACCTCAGCCAGTCAGGATGAGCAAGCAGAGAACCCACACAGGAGTGAACTTCAGGGGGGGGGGGGAAACCCAGACTGAAGGCTAGTGGTAAGTCTAAGTGGGTGAGGAACAGTCCTAGAAATGGGAGGGCGCCGGAGCTGTGAGCGTGTGAACGCTGCCAGCAAAGTTCTGGGATTGGCTGCTTCTAGGTCAGGAAGGCCAATGGCTCAGGGAAAAATAATGATGGTCAGTAGCTGCAACACCAACCTGACTCTCACCTCTCGCAGGATTCTGAGTGATATTGGGATGGAGCCAGTGGAGCTGGCTATCAGAGCGCTGGAGGAGCGCACACTCCAGCAGCAACGAGAGAAGACCCTGAAGAACAATATCAGGAGGCCATAGGACAGAATCAGGGGCCAGAGGCTGCACCAGCCATGCAGGAAGCACAAACATTCTGAAGATGAAGGGTCTAACGAACTCGTGTGTCCTTCATGGAGCGGTGCAACACCATGTACCGATGAAGTCTCCGCCTAAGGAGACGGTACAGCACCTGTGCCATGTCTTTGCCGATATCATGTCACTTGGCAACAAAGGACACCCGCTCCCTGTGGCCGTTAAGCTCACGGCAGCCCTGAACGTCTTCACCACAGGATCCTTCCAGGTCTCCACTCTGCCGCATCTGTCAGGGATTTGTCTAGTTGCAACAACAACAAGAATTTAAGGCCTGAAAGATAGAAATCTGCCCGGCAATGGTAAGAGCCAGCATTTCAAGGGGCTGGCAAGCCTCTAAAAGTGATCAGAGAATTACACAGACATGAGATTAGCTCCAGATGATTAGATGTGAATTGCTCCAGTTGTAGAAACAGATTACTTGGATGATTGCAACAGAAATTTTAAGTTCCGGAGGCTCAAACAGTTTATGTCAGCAAATGACTGGGTGACTCAGGGCAATAGAAATGCTAAGCTCCATGAATGGAAAAAATCTGACAGCCAACTCTCGAGTTTGAAATATCACAAGGGGAAACAGTATAACTGTTACCCCCTCAGAAGCAGACAGGAAGTCCTCACCTCACAGCCAGGAGGCTAGGACACATTTCACAGCCAAGGGGTCATATCATTGACTTCTCAGAGATGCTGTAGTGTTGCACCTAAGCCTTAGATCCAAGGCATTGAGGGAAACCTTCATAAAACCAGTTTAGCTATCTTTGCTGGAAAAGATATTTCGTCAATTGCGGTCCAGATTGCGCTGCCAGGGCAGGCAGGATTCACACCAGTTTTCATACCAAAACTGACAGCCAAGTTTCAGGAAAATTCCACCCATAAAGTTTTACCATGTCCAAAGCTTTCCAAACATACATATGTGTCACTTGTCATCATTACCTGGTAAGGTCCTTGCCACTGCATGGCAAATCCCCGACGTTCCAGTGCCACTTTAACCATTATCTTATCCCCTGGGTTCGATTCCCAGTTTGGGGCCCTATCTGTGCGGAGTCGGCATGTTCTCCCTGTGTCTGCGTGGGTTTTCTCTGAGTGCCCTGGTTTCCTCCCACAGTCCGAAAGACGTGCTGGTTAGGTGCATTGGCCATGCTAAATTCTCCCTCAGTGTACCCTAACAGGTGCCGGAGTGTGGCATATTTATCATGGCTAATCCACCTAACCTATACATCTTGGAATACTAAGGGGCAATTTAGCATGGTCAATGCATCTTAGCCTTACATCTTTGGACTGATTTGATTTGATTTATTATTGTTACATGTATTAATATACAGTGAAAAGTATTGTTTCTTGCGCGCTATGCAGACAAAGCATACCGTTCATAGAGAAGGAAACAAGAGAGTGCAGAATGTAGTGTTACAGTCATAGCTAGGGTGTAAAGAAAGATCAACTTAATGCAAGGTAGGTCCATTCAAAAGTCTGATGGCAGCAGGGAAGAAGCTGTTCTTGAGTCAGTTGGTACGTGACCTCAGACTTTTGTATCTTTTTCCCGACAGAAGAAGGTGGAAGAGAGAATGTCTGGGGGGCTCTTGATTATGCTGGCTGCTTTGCCGAGGCAGTGGGAAGTGTAGACAGGGTCAGTGGGTGGGAGGCTGGTTTGTATGATGGATTGGGTTACATTCATAACCTTTTGTAGTTTCTTGCAGTCTTGGGCAGAGCAGGAGCCATACCAAGCTGTGATACAACCAGAAAGAATGCTTTCTGTGGTGCATCTGTAAAAGTGGTGAGAGTTGTAGCTGACGTGCCAAATTTCCTTAGTCTTCTGATAAGTAGAGGCGTTACTTCATTGCAGTGTTAATGTAAGTCTACTTGTGACGCTAATAAATAAATTTTAAACTTAATTGGCCTCAATGGGTTAAGTCCGTTTCTTTAAAGATAAAACCTCTAAAACATGCCTATGCTGTGGCACTGAAAATCTATAGATAAATTCTCAGATTCTTAAAGCTGCTAGAAATGTTGTTACATTTGCGGCTACCTCTAAATAAAAACCTGTTTGAAGCAGAATGGATTAATTCAGTAGCCTGAAAGCTCAAGCTGTTATCTCGAGTTATCTCCCTGCTTGTCTGCAAGAAGGTGGTGCAAAGGCTGGTTCGTTTCAACGAGTTGTATCTTTACAGTTGTTATTTTTGACATCTCAACTCAAACCATTGTTTGATTAAACTTTCCTTTAATCCAATTCATAATCATCACTGTGAGGCATTTTACTCAAGTATTGAAACTTCACACACAAATGCCAATTTAGCAAAGAAAACACATTAAAGTTCTTACACAAATTCTTTATTGCACACAAACATCCATACGTAAAGATATATATATTTACATTCTTATAACATTTATTTTAACAATGGGGTTAGGGGGATTAGTGGGGTAAATGTGCACAGTTACAGGGATAAGGCTTGAGTGAGATACTCTGTCGGAGAGTCAATGCAGACTCGATGGGCTGAATGGCCTCCATCTGCACTGTAGGGACTCTATGATTCTATAAATGCAAATTTTCATCCTTTGAAACAAAGCTTCAAGTAGGTGTGGGCAGGAGGTGGGAGGAATCTTTGAGACTTCCACCCACAGGGAAAACCAAAACGACCAAACTCACATTTCTTCTGCCCCTGCTTGTCATTACTCATTAACCCAATCTGCCCCCACCCCCTTGCCCCAGGGAAATCTTTCCGTCTTTTTCTCTAGAATGAAAGCTTTAGTGACTTTAATCAACTGAAAACCTTTTTTCTCCTTTTAACTTATTTGCAAAAGATTCGGTGAATGACCCTTTGAGTTCCCAATTTAAATTATATTGTCATGGCTGATGTTATGTTTACAGTCCAACAATTATGATTGTTTTCTTAATAGGAGACAGATCCCTCCCTGTTCCACAATTCTCTCACTATTAGAAATCGGTCAATCCCTCTTTACCACACCAGTCCTCTCACTACATCGAACACTAAAAAACAGTTGATTCTGTTTTACAGCACTGGTTCTCTCAGAACTCCCCCCAGGAAACAGTCTGTACTACTATTTTACTGCACAGCTTTTGGTTAATTGGCGCTGCACTATCATCAGTCACTTCACTCACAGACCCATGCTCTAGTTCAGATCCTCAAACCGCCCCATTGGTTTCCCATCCTAAATGCCTTACCTGATTGGTGGTAATTAACATACTCAACATCCTCCACTATTAAGATTTGACCCAATGCCAGTGACTGATATTGCCAGGATCCTGTCAACTACATGCTCTCTTTCCCTCTATTCCCTGCTTATTCAAGAAATACGGTAAGAAGTTTAACAACACCAGGTTAAAGTCCAACGGGTTTATTTGGTAGCAAATGCCAGGTACACGGTACATACTCTTGCAACTCGGCCAGAGTACCCTTCATCGTCCAGTACTTCCCCGGAGCGGAGAAGCTACGGCATCTCTTCCGGAGCCTTCAACACGTCATTGAGGAAGACGAACATCTCGCCAAGGCCATCCACACACCCCCACTTCTTGCCTTCAAACAACCGCAGAACTTCAAACAGACCATTGTCCGCACCAAACTACCCAGCCTTCAGGAGAACAGTGACCACGACACCACACAACCCTGCCAAAGCAACCTCTGCAAGACATGCCGGATCATCGACACAGACGCCATCATCTCACGTGAGAACACCATCCACCAGGTACACGGTACATATTCTTGCAACTCGGCCAACGTTGTCTACCTGATACGCTGCAGGAAACGATGTCCTGAGGCATGGTACATTGGGGAGACCATGCAGATGCTACGACAACGGATGAATGAACACCGCTTGACAATCACCAGGCAGGACTGCTCTCTTCCTGTTGGGGAACATTTCAGCGGTCACGGGCATTCGGCCTCTGATCTTCGGGTAAGCGTTCTCCAAGGCGGCCTTCACGACACACGACAACGCAGAGTCGCTGAGCAGAGACTGAGAGCCAAGTTCCGCACACATGAGGACGGCCTCAACCGGGATCTTGGGTTCATGTCACACTATCTGTAACCCCCACAGCTTGCCTGGACTTGCAGAATCTCACTGGCTGTCCTGACTGGAGACAATACACATCTCTTTAACCTGTGCTTAATGCTCTCTCCACTCACTTTGTTTGTATCTTTAAGACTTGATTATCTGAAAAGACTGCATTCCAATCATTATTCTGTAAATTGAGTTTGTGTCCCTGTATGCCCTGTTTGTGAGCAGAGATCTCCATTCCACCTGACGAAGAGGCAGCGCTCCGAAAGCTAGTGGCATTTGCTACCAAATAAACCTGTTGGACTTTAACCTGGTGTTGTTAAACTTCTTACTATGTTTACTCCAGTCCAACGCCAGCATCTCCACATCATATTCAAGAAATACCCAGGGAATAGAGGGATACAGACCACGTAGAGGCAAAATGTCTTTCATTTAGAAAGGCGTCATTTATCGGCGCATTTGTGGGCCAAAGGGCCTGTGCTGGACTGTTTTTTGTTCTTTGAAAAACAACCACTCCAAATCTGTGTATTTTCAAATAAATAAAGGCTTCGTTTCAAGCATATGCTGGAGAGAGTGTGCCTCAGCCTGCCAGGGAGCTTCTCTCAGTGGTGCAGGTTTCTTGCACATATTTCACTGGGGAATTTCACAGTAACTTCATTGCAGTGTTAATGTAAGCCTTACTTGTGACTAATAAATAAACATTACTTTCTAATTGTTATCTTCCTAGTTTCTCATTATTAATTATTATTATTCATTAATATTCTATCAGGTGATGGTGGCACAGTGATTAGCACTGCTGTCTCACAGCGCCAAGGACCCGGGTTCGATTCCCGGCTTGGGTCACTGTCTGTGTGGAGTTTGCAAATTCTCCCCGTGTCTGTGTGGGTTTCCTCCGGGTGCTCCGGTTTCCCCCCACAGTCCAAAGATGTGCGGGTTAGGTAGATTGGCCATGCTAAATTGCCCCTTAGTGTCAGGGGGACTATCTAGGGTAAGTGCATAGGGTTGTGGGGAGAGGGCCTGGGTGGGATTGGTTGGTGCAGACTGGACGGGTCGAATGGCCTCCTTCTGCACTGTAGGGATTCTATGATTCTATGGACTAAACGCATAATTAAGATTTTGGGGCGGCATGGTGGCACAGTGGTTAGCGCTGCTACCTCACAGCGCCAAAGACCCGGGTTCAATTCCAACCTTGGGTCACTGTCTTGTGTGGAGTTTGCACATTCTCCCCGTGTCTGCATGGATTTCCTCCAGGTGCTCCGGTTTCCTCCCACAGTCCAAAGATTTGCGGGTTAGGTTGATTGGCCATGCTAAATTGGCCCTAGTGTCAGGGGCGATTAACAGGGTAGGATATGTAGGGTTACGGGAATAGGGCCAGGGTGGAATTGTGGTCGGTGCAGACTCGATGGGCCGAATGGCCTCCTTTTGCATTGCAGGGATTCTATGATGATAAAATCCGTACAGTGCCGAAGGGGGCCATTTGGCCCATCGAGTCTGCACCAACAACAATCCCACCCAGGCTCTATCCCCATAATCCCACATATTTATCCTGCTAATCGCTCTAATCTACACATCCTGGGACACTAAGTGGCAATTATGCATGGCCAGTGCTCCTAACCCGCACATCTTTGGACTGTGGGAGGAAACCGGAGCACCCGGAGGAAACCCACGCAGACATAGGGAGAATGTGCAAACTCCACACAGACAGTCACCCAAGCCGGGAACCGAACTCTGGTCCCTGGAGCTGTGAGGCAGCAGTGCTAACCACTGTGCTACCGTGCCACCCCCATTCTCATTCTCTCACCCCTAGGCTTTGGGTATGGCCTTCGGTTCCCCTTCTCTCCTTCTTGCCCTGTTCAGCAATCAATGTCTGTGAAATCAGTTTTTGCTAACCGCCCCCTGCAACTATCCTTGGCCAAGGATCCCATCATACCGTTAGAATTGGCTACATTTCCTATCATGCCTAGAAAGAGTCTCACTACAGTTGTCCATTTTTTCCCCAGAGTAAAAAAAAAATGCCAGGCAAGATGTTGGAATGCTCCTCTTGCAGGATGTGGGAGATCAGGGAGACCTCCGGTATCCCTGACGACAGCACCTGCAAAAGATGCATTCAGCTGCAGCTGCTAGCAAAGCGTGTTAGGGAACTGGAGAAGGAGCTTGATGACCTCCATCTAATCTGGGAGAATGGGAAGTATATAGAGAGTAGCTTTAGGGAGATAGTTACACCTAAGCAGCAGAGCACAGGAAATTGGGTTACTGTAAGGAGAGGAAATGGCAGTGTGAAAGGACAGGCAGAGCAGGGTTCCCCTGTGGCCATACCCCTCCACAACAGGTATACTGAATTGGATACTGTTGTGGGAGATGCTTTACCTGGGACAAGCTGCGACAGCCGGAACTCTGATACTGAGTCTGGTTCTACAGCGCAAAAGGGTGGGCTGAAGAAGAGGAGAGCAGTAGTGATAGGGGACTCAATGGTCAGAGGTACGGACAGGAGGTTCTGTGGTCGGGACAGAGACTCCCGCATGGTTTGTTGCCTCCCAGGTGCCAAGGTCAGCGATGTCTCTGATTGCGTGCACAGCATTCTAAAGTGGGAAGGTGATCAGCCAGATGTCGTGGTACACGTCGGTACCAATGACGTGGGAAGGAAGAGTGAGGAGGTCCTAAAGAGTGAGTACAAAGAGCTTGGAAGGAAGTTAAAAAGCAGGACCCCGAGGGTAGTAATCTCAGGATTGCTACCTGAGCCACATGCCAGTGAGGGCAGGAGTAGGATGCTTGGGCGGATGAACACGTGGCTGAGGAACTGGTGCAGGGGGCAGGGTTTCTAATTCTTGGATCATTGGGACCTCTTCTGGGGCAGGTGGGACCTGTACAAGGGAGACGGGTTACACCTAAACTACAAGGGGACCAATATACTTGCAGGGAGATTTTCTCGTGTTATTGGGGAGCGTTTAAACTAGATTTGCAGGGGGATGGGAACCAGAGTGCCAGAGCAGATAGTGGAGCAGGGGTAAAAAGACAGGTTAGTTCAAGCAAAATCACAAATGGAAGGATTGAGTGTGGTGGAAATAATCTTTTGAAGTGTGTCTATTTCAATGCCAGGAGTATTGTGGGGAAGGCAGATGAGTTGAAGGCGTGGATAGACACATGGAAATATGACATTATAGCCATTAGTGAAACTTGGCTACAGGAGGGGCAGGACTGGCAGCTCAATGTTCCAGGGTTCCAATGTTTCAGGCGGGATAGAGGCAGAGGGATAAAAGGTGGGGGGGGTGGCATTGTTGGTCAGGGAAAATGTTACAGCGGTACTCAGGCAGGATAGATTAGGGAGCATGTCTACAGAGGCCCTATGGGTGGAGCTGAGAAACAGGAAAGGTATGACCACATTAATGGGGTTGTATTATAGACCACCCAATAGTCAGCGAGAATTGGAGGAGCAAATCAGCGGAGAGATAGCTGACAACTGCAAGAAACACAAAGTTGTGATAGTAGGGGATTTTAATTTTCCACATATCGACTGGGACTCGCATACTGTTAAAGGTTTAGACGGGGTAGAGTTTGTAAAATGTGTTCAGGAGAATTTTCTACATCAGTATATAGAGGTGCCAACTAGAGAGGATGCGATATTGGATCTCCTATTGGGAAATTAGTTAGGGCAGGTGATGGATGTGAGTGTGAGGGAACACTTTGGATCCAGTGATCATAATGCCATTAGTTTCAACATGATCATGGATAAGGATAGATCTGGTCCTTGGGTTGAAGTTCTGAACTGGAAAAAGGCCAAATTTGATGAAATGAGAAGGGATCTGGGAAGTGTGGGTTGGCACAGGCTGTTCTCTGGTAAGGATGTAAATGGAAAGTGGGAGGCCTTCAAAGGAGAAATTTTGAGAGTGCAGAGTTTGTATGTTCCTGTCAGGATTAAAGGCAAAGTAAATAGGAATAAGGAACCTTGGTTCTCGAGGGAGATTGTAACACTGATTAAGAGGAAGAGAGAGTTGTATGAAATGTACAGGCAGCAAGGAACAGATCAGATGCTCGAGGAGTATAAAAAGTGCAAGAAGCTACTTAAGAGGGAAATCAGGAGGGCTAAAAGAAGACATGAGGTTGCTTTGGCAGACAGAGTGAAGGAAAATCCAAAGAGCTTCAATAGGTATGTTAGGAGCAAAAGGGTAGTGAGGGATAAAATTGGTCCTCTTGAAGACCAGAGTGGTAGACTGTGTATGGAACCAAAAGAGATGGGGGAGATACTAAATGGTTTTCTTGCATCTATATTTACTGAGGAAACGGGCATGAAGTCTACGGAAATAGGGCAAACAGGTAGGGAGGTCATGGAACCTTTACGGATTAAAGGGGAGGAGGTGCTCGCTGTCTTGAGGCAAATCAGAGTGGATAAATACCCAGGACCAGACAGGGTATTCCCACGGACCTTGAGGGAAGCTAGTGTTGAACTTGCAGGGGCCCTGGCAGACATATTTAAAATGTCAGTATTCACGGGGGAGGTGCCGGATGATTGGAGGGTGGCTCATGTTGTTCCGTTGTTTAAAAAACGTTCCAAAAGAAATCCGGGAAATTATAGGCCAGTAAGTTTGACGTCGGTGGTGGGCAAGTTATTGGAAGGTGTGATAAGGGATAGGATCTACAAATATTTGGATAGACAGAGACTTATTAGGGAGAGTCAACCTGGCTTTGTGCGTGGTAGGTGATGTTTGACCAATCTATTAGAGTTTTTCGAGGAGGTTACCAGGAAAGTGGATGAAGGGAAGGTGGTGGATGTTGTCTACCTGGATTTCAGCAAGGCCTTTGACAAGGTCCCTCATGGGAGGTTAGTTAGGAAGGTTCAGTCGCTCGATATACATGGGGAGGTAGTAAATTGGATTAGACACTGGCTCAATGGAAGAACAATGTGGAGATGCCGGCGTTGGACTGGGGTAAACACAGTAAGAGGTTTAACAACACCAGGTTAAAATCCAACAGGTTTATTTGGTAGCAAAAGCCACACAAGCTTTCGGAGCTCCAAGGCCCTTCTTCAGATGAGTGGGAATTCTGTTCACAAACAGGGCATATAAAGACACAAACTCAATTTACATGAATGACCTCCTCAGAAGACAAACACGGGACACGGTGGACAGAGTACCCTTCGTCGTCCAGTACTTCCCCGGAGTGGCGAAGCTATGGCATCTCCTCCGGAGCCTTCAACATGTCATTGATGAAGACGAACATCTCGCCAAGGCCATCCCCACACCCCCACTTCTTGCCTTCAAACAACCGCACAACCTCAAACAGACCATTGTCCGCAGCAAACTACCCAGCCTTCAGGAGAACAGTGACCACGACACCACACAACCCTGCCACAGCAACCTCTGCAAGACGTGCTGGATCATCGACACAGATGCCATCATCTCACGTGAGAACACCATCCACCATGTACACGGTACATACTCTTGCAACTCGGCCAACGTTGTCTACCTGATACGCTGCAGGAAAGGATATCCCGAGGCATGGTACATTGGGGAAACCATGCAGACACTACGACAATGGATGAATGAACACCGCTCGACAATCACCAGGCAAGACTGTTCTCTTCCTGTTGGGGAGCACTTCAGCGGTCACGGGCATTCGGCCTCTGATATTCGGGTAAGCGTTCTCCAAGGCGGCCTTCACGACACACGACGGTGCAGAGTCGCTGAGCAGAAACTGATAGCCAAGTTCCGCACACTCGAGGACGGCCTCAACCGGGATATTGCGTTCATGTCACACTATTTGTAACCCCCACAGCTTGCCTGGACCTGCAGAGTTTCACTGGCTGTCTTGTCTGGAGACAATACACATCTTTTTAGCCTGTCTTGATGCTCTCTCCATTCACATTGTTTGGATCTTAAAGACTTGATTAGTTGTAAGTATTCGCATTCCAACCATTATTCATGTAAATTGAGTTTGTGTCTTTATATGCCCTGTTTGTGAACAGAATTCCCACTCACCTGAAGAAGGGACTTGGAGCTCCGAAAGCTTGTGTGGCTTTTGCTACCAAATAAACCAGTTGGACTTTAACCTGGTGTTGTTAAACTTCTTACTGTCTTTCAATGGAAGAAGCCAGAGAGTGGTTGTGGAGGATTGCTTCTCTGAGTGGAGGCCTGTGACTAGTGGTGTGCCGCAGGGATCGGTGTTAGGTCCATTGTTATTTGTCATCTATATCAATGATCTGGATGATAATGTGGTAAATTATTTGGTAGCAAGTTTGCTGATGATACAAAGATTGGAGGTGTAGTGGACAGTGAGGAAGGTTTTCAAAGCTTGCAGAGGGATTTGGACCAACGAGAAAAATGGGCTGAAAAATGGCAAATGGAATTTAACGCAGACAAGTGTGAGATATTGCACTTTGGAAGGACAAACCAAAGAAGAACGTACAGGGTAAATGGTAGGACTCTGAAGAGTGCAGTTGAACAGAGGGATCTGGGAATACAGGTACAGAATTCCCTAAAAGTGATGTCACAGGTGGATAGGGCCGTAAAGAGTGCCTTTGGTACATTGGCCTTTATAAATCGGAGTATCGAGTATAAAAGTTGGAGTGTTATGGTAAGGTTATATAAGGCATTGGTGAGGCCGAATTTGGAGTATTGTGTACAGTTTTGGTCACCTAGTTACAGGAAGGATGTAAATAAGGTTGAAAGAGTGCAGAGAAGGTTCACAAGGATGTTGCCGGGACTTGAGAAGCTGAGTTACAGAGAGAGATTGAATAGGTTGGGACTTTATTCCCTGGAGCGTAGAAGATTGAGGGGAGATTTGATAGAGGTGTATAAGATTTTGATGGGTATAGATAGAGTGAATGCAAGCAGGCTTTTTCCGCTGAGGCTAGGGGAGAAAAAAACCAGAGGGCATGGGTTAAGGGTGAAAGGAGAAAAGTTTAAAGGGAATATTAGGGGGGGCTGCTTCACGCAGAGAGTGGTGGGAGTGTGGAATGAGCTGCCGGATAAAGTGGTAAATGCGGGGTCACTTTTAACATTTAAGAAAAACTTGGACGGGTTCATGGATGAGAGGGGTGTGGAGGGATATGGTCCAAGTGCAGGTCAGTGGGACTAGGCAAAAAATGGTTCGGCACAGACAAGAAGGGCCAAAAGGCCTGTTTCTGAGCTGTAATTTTCTATGGTTCTATGGTTCTAAAGCTATTAATGTATGGTTTAATATAAATCTTAGTGTGCATTTGTTTCAGTTACTCCACTTCAGAATTCTTCCAGGGGTGTTGAGGGAAGTAAAGGTGGAAATTGCGAAAGTATTGGCCATAAACTTCCAGTCCTCCTTGGTATAGCACTAATGCCAGCTCACTGGAGATTTGCAAATGGTACATGTTTGTTCCAAAAAAAATGGAAAAGATAAACTCAGCAACTACATGCCAGTCAGTTTAACCTCAGGGATAGGGAAACTTTTAGAATTGAGAGTCCAGGACAAAATTAACAGTCACTTGGATAAGTCTGGATTAATTAAGGAAAGCCAATCAAAAGACATTTGCTAAACTGACTTGCCAGCAAAGTTGAAGTCCATGGAATTAAAGAGATAGGCAGCGTGGATACAAAATTGTCTGTGTGACAGGAAACACAATAGGTGGTGAACAGTTACACAGAAAAATATTAATAACTTAGGGTGTGTTCTTACGAGAAAAATTCTAAGTGTCGAATGAACGAGAGAAACAGGAGGAAATGGCACCTTTTTTTTTGGTGATCCGTGAGTCGCAATCTCACAGCACTTAGTGCAATAAAAGAGTCTCAATGTTGTTCTCACCAGAATGGACCCGCCGGGAGACCCTCCAAAGTGGCTGAAGCTATACAGCATCAACAATGGAGAGCTGCACATAAGCACTAACGTTGGACACACAGGAAGTCATGCCAGGAAGATGGCACTAGAAGAACTGCCCCAAGCTTTACTGAGGGAGAGCTGGGCCATCTGTTGAATGCAGTCCAGGAGAGGAGGGGCATTTTCTTCCCCCTGGACGTGCAATGATCCAGGTTCGTGCCAGTAACGAGGCCTGGGAGATGGTGGCAACGGCAGTCAGTGCCTGTGACTGGCAAGGAGGACCGGCCGCCAGTGCCACAAGAAACTGAATGACCTTATTCAGGCAGCAAGGATGAGTGTCCATCCCATCCTGCCATCAGTCCCGTTGTGTAGTGCCTGCCATGTTCATGTCGATCTACTCCCTGACACCCTGCAGCCTTGTAGTACCCAACCCCCTAGCACCTTCCGCAAGCTCCTCTGGCAACCCACATCACAACCCCTCTGATTGCCGAGGCATTTCCAACCATCAGGCTTTCAATCTCCCCTTCTTTTCCACAGGAGAAGATGGCCCATAACAGGAGGGAATGGGAGAAAACAGTAGGTGGGGTGCCCAACCTGTGAATCCTCACTCCCTTTGAGGAAAGAGCGTTGATCTGGCGGGGGGAACAGAACCGTGAATGACAGCCAGGTCAAAGTGCAACAAGGAAGTCAGCATCCGGAAGACCTTCATTCATATGGCATATCTCAAGTAAGTGGCATGCTGCCCAGATACTTATTCCTCCCTTGCTCTGATCCTTGTGTCCTTTGTTGCAGGAGAGGATGCTGTGCATCCAGCTCATCTGGCGCCACCGCCTCCTCTGCTGCTCGCACAATAGCTCGGAAGAAACCTCAGAGGAAGGCCCTGAGGAACCCTCCAAGACCAGCAACAGTCAATCGACACAGGCTTCCACCACACAATCCACCAGCACAGATACTATCCCCATGGTGAGAGAAGTTAGTGGTGAGGTTTCTGGGTCACTGTCTGGTGCGCACGACACAGCTACAGATATACATCGGGTGGAGGAAGGAATGTCCAAGGCCTCAGGCACATGGAGGTCTGTGGAGGCAAGGAATCAGCTGGCCACAAGCCAGGTGCTGGGCCGCTGGCATTAATTCTCCCTAAGCTCCTGGAGATATAGCAGCAGAGAATGAAGGAAGGGATGTCTGCAACACTGCAGAGGGTGTACTACAGACCACCCAACAGCCCACGGGAAGTGGAGGAAAGGATATGTCAGGAGATTCTGGATAGGTGCAGAAAAAATAGGGTTGTTGTAGTGGGGGACTTTAATTTCCCTGGCACAGACTGGAAAGTGCTTAGAGCTGGGGGTCCGGACGGGGAGAAATTTGTAAAATGCGTACTGGAAGGTTCTTTGGAACAGTATGTAGATAGCCCGACTAGAGAGGGGGCTATACTGGACCTAGTTCTGGGAAATGAGCCCGGTCAGGTCGTCAAAGTTTCGGTAGGGGAACATGTGGCAAATAGTGACCACAACTCTGTTAACTTTAGGATAGTAATGGACAAGGATGAGTGCTGTCCTACGGGCAGGGTGCTAAATTGGGGGAAGGCTAATTATAGCCGGATTAGGCAGGAATTGGTGGATGTTGATTGGGAGAGGATGTTCGAGGGTAAGTCCGCGTCTGGCATGTGGGAGTCTTTTAAGGAACTATTGATAAGGCTGCAGGACAGGCATGTGCCTGTAAAAAGGAAAGATAGGAAAGGTAGGATTCGAGAGCCGTGGATAACCAGGGAAATTGAGGATCTGATTAAAATGAAAAGGGAGGCATACGTTAAGTCCAGGCAACAGAAAACAGATGGAGCTCTGGAGGAATACAGAGAGAGTAGGAAATAACTCAAACGGGGAGTTAGAAGGGCAAAAAGAGGTCACGAGATGTTCTTGGCAGGCAGGATTAAGGAGAATCCTAAGGCATTCTATTCTTACGTTAGGAACAAAAGAGTTGTCAGGGAGAAAATCGGACCTCTCAGGGACAAAGGAGGGGAATTATGCTTAGAACCCAAGGGAATAGGGGAGATCCTAAATGAATACTTTGCATCGGTATTCACGAAGGAGAGGGGCGTGTTAACTGGGAGGGTCTCGGAGGGAGGTGTTGACCCGTCAGAGAAAATCTCCATTACAAGAGAGGAAGTGTTAGGTTTTTTAGGGAACATTAAAACTGACAAAGCCCCAGGGCCTGATGGCATCTATCCTCGACTGCTCAGGGAGACGAGAGATGAAATTGCTGGGCCTCTGACGGAAATCTTTGTCGCTTCTTTGGACACGGGTGAGGTCCCTGAGGATTGGAGGATAGCGAATGTGGTCCCGTTGTTTAAGAAGGGTAGCAGGGATAACCCAGGAAATTATAGGCCGGTGAGCTTGACATCCGTGGTAGGGAAGTTGTTGGAGAGGATTCTTAGAGACAGGATGTATGTGCATTTAGAACGGAACAATCTCATTAGTGACAGACAGCATGGTTTTGTAAGAGGGAGGTCGTGCCTTACAAATTTGGTGGGAGTTTTTTGAGGAAGTGACAAAAACGGTTGATGAAGGAAGGGCCGTGGATGTCGTCTATATGGATTTCAGTAAGGCATTTGACAAAGTCCCACATGGCAGGTTGGTTAAGAAGGTTAAGGCTCATGGGATACAAGGAGAAGTGGCTAGATGGGTGGAGAACTGGCTTGGCCATAGGAGACAGAGGGTAGTGGTCGAAGGGTCTTTTTCTGGCTGGAGGTCTGTGACCAGTGGTGTTCCGCAGGGCTCTGTACTGGGACCTCTGCTATTTGTGATATATATAAATGATTTGGAAGAAGGTGTAACTGGTGTAATCAGCAAGTTTGCGGATGACACGAAGATGGCTGGACTTGCGGATAGCGAAGAGCATTGTCGGGCAATACAGCAGGATATAGATAGGCTGGAAAATTGGGCGGAGAGGTGGCAGATGGAGTTTAATTCGGATAAATGCGAAGTGATGCATTTTGGAAGAAATAATGTCGGGAGGAGTTATACAATAAATGGCAGAGTCATCAGGAGTATAGAAACACAGAGCGACCTAGGTGTGCAAGTCCACAAATCCTTGAAGGTGGCAACACAGGTGGAGAAGGTGGTGAAGAAGGCATATGGTATGTTTGCCTTGAGAGGACGGGGTATGGAGTATAAAAGCTGGAGTCTGATGATGCAGCTGTATAGAACGCTAGTTAGGCCACATTTGGAGTACTGCGTCCAGTTCTGGTCGCCGCACTACCAGATGGACGTGGAGGCGTTAGAGAGAGTGCAGAGAAGGTTTACCAGGATGTTGCCTGGTATGGAGGGTCTTAGCTATGAGGAGAGATTGGGTAAACTGGGGTTGTTCTCCCTGGAAAGACGGAGAATGAAGGGAGATCTAATAGAGGTGTACAAGATTATGAAGGGGATAGATAGGGTGAATGGTGGGAAGCTTTTTCCCAGATCAGAAATGACGTTCACGAGGGGTCACGGGCTCAAGGTGAGAGGGGCGAAGTATAACTCAGATATTAGAGGGATGTTTTTTACACAGAGGGTGGTGGGGGCCTGGAATGCACTGCCAAGTAGGGTGGTGGAGGCAGGCACGCTGACATCGTTTAAGACTTACCTGGATAGTCACATGAGCAGCCTGGGAATGGAGGGATACAAACGATTGGTCTAGTTGGACCAAGGAGCGGCACAGGCTTGGCGGGCCGAAGGGCCTGTTTCCTGTGCTGTACTGTTCTTTGTTCTTTGTTTGCAGCTACTACGAGGCTGTTGAGAGGAGTCGCACAGACTGAAGGTGCAGGGGATATTGTTGGAATTGCGTGGTACCCAGGCAAATACTTCCAACTCAATTCTCAAGTTTGCTGATGACACCATCAGAGTGGGTTGGATCTCAAACAATGATGAGACAGAGTACAGGAAAGCGATAGAAAATCTGGTGAACTGGTGCGATGACAATAATCTCCCCCTCAATGTCAACAAAGCGAAGGAGATAGTCATCGACTTCAGGAAATGTGGAGGCACAGGGCGGCACAATGGTTAGCACTGCTGCCTCAAAACACCAGGGACCCGGGTTAAATTCCGGCCTCAGGTCACTGTCTGGGCGGAGTCTGCACATTTTCCCCGTGTCTGTGTGGGTTTCCTTCAGGGGGTCCGGTTTCCACCCACAGCCCAAAGATGTGCGGGTTAGGTGGATTGGGGGTCCATGCTAACTTGACCCTAGTGTCAGGGGGATTAGCAGGGTAGATATATGGGGTTACAGTGATACGGCCCTGGGGGAATTTTGGTCAGTGCAGATTCGATGGGCCGAATGGCCTTCATCCACACTGTAGGATTCTATGATTCTGTGGAGGATGTGTCCCTGTTTACATCAATGGGGCTGAAGTATAAATGGTCGAGAGCTCCAAGTTTCGAGGTGTCACCAACAACCTGTCCTCCCATGCCGACACCATAATTAAGAAAGCCCACCAACGCCTCTACTTTCTCAGGAGACTAAGGAAATTTGGCATGTCCGCTTTGACTCTCACCAACTTTACAGATGCACCATAGAAAGAATCCTTTCTGGTTGTATCACAGCTTGGTATGGCTCCTGCTCTGTCCAAGATGGCAAGAAACTACAAAGGGTTGTGAATGAAGCCCAGTCCATCACACAAACCAGCCTCCCAGCCACTGACTCTGTCTACATTTCCTGCTGCCTCGGCAAAGCAGCCAGCATAATCAAGGACTCCATGCACCCCGGACATTCTCTCTTCCACCTTCTTCCATCAAGAAAAAGATACAAAAATCTGAGGTCACGTACCAACTGACTCAAGAACAGCTTCTTCCCTGCTGCCACCAGACTTTTGAATGAACCTACCTCGCATCAAGTTGATCTTTCTTTACACCCTAGCTATGACTGTAACACTACATTCTACAACTCTTTTCCTTCTCTATGAACAGTATGCTATGTCTATATATAGACATATAAAGAAACAATACTTTTCACTGTATATTAATACATGTGACAATAATAAATCAAATCAAATTAACACTGTAAGGATGGCGTCCGCAGTGGAAAGCCTGGGGCAGGAAATGGTCACCATGCGTGGCAGGGTCCAAGGCATTGCGGAGACACAGCAAATCATGGCAGAGGGATTCAGGCAATTCTCGAGGTGCAGTGGGCCATGGCTGCGGCCCAGACTCAGAGGGCCATCACCTAGGGCTCACTCACCGTGGGACAAACACAGTTGGGCCTCCAGGACTGGCAGGGCCAGGTGACGCCGGGGCTTCTGAACTCAGCCCAGCTGCTCCGCCATCCCATGGAGTGACCCAGGAGCCCATTGGCACCCCGAGGAAGGAGGAAGGACTGAAGACCATGTCGAGGTCCTCCACCAGGGAGACTTCGGCTGTGACTAGGCCTTCCTGACACTGGTACATCTCAAGGGCAGTGGGATGAACAGGGTGGCACAGATACCTCTGTGACACCAGAAAGTTGGCTGGAGCCCTCCAGGTCCTGGCCCTCCAGGGGATGCCCGCCAAGGGCATCACAGGCCACGGGGCATGGAACGTAGCTGGCCGCCTCCACCTACAATCTACATCCTGGGTGAACACCCTATCCTAGTGGTAGGCCTGGCACAGCACCAAGGGCCCGGGTTCGATTCGCAGCTTGGGTCACTGTGTGAAGTTTGCACGTTCTCCTCGTGTTTTCTCCGGGTGCTCCGGTTTCCTCCCACAGTCCGAAAGACTTCCTGGTTAGGTGCATTGCCCATACGAAATTCTCCTTCAATGTACCCTTAGCATTCATATCAAGAGGGCTAAAATACAAGAGCAGGGATGTACTTCTGAGGCTGTATAAGGCTCTGGTCAGACCCCATTTGGAGTACTGTGAGCAGTTTTGGGCCCTATATCTAAGGAAGGATGTGCTGGCCTTGGAAAGGGTCGCAAGAATGATCCCTGGGATGAAGAGTTTGTCGTATGAGGAACGATTGAGGACTCTGGGTCTGTACTCGTTGGAGTTTAGAAGGATGAGGGGAGATCTTATTGAAACTTAGAGGATACTGCGAGGCCTGGATAGAGTGGACATGGAGAGGATGTTTCCACTAGTTGTAAAAACTAGAACCAGAGGGCACAACTTCAGGCTAAAGTGACGAAAGTTTAAAACAGAGATGAGGAGGAATTTCTTCAGCCAGAGGGTGGTGAATCTGTGGAACTCTTTGCCACAGAAGGCTGTGGGGGCCGGGTCATTGAGTGTCTTGAAGACAGAGATAGATAGGTTCTTGATTAATAAGGGGATCAGGGGTTATGGGGAAAAGGCAGGAGAATGGGGATGAGAAAAAAAATCAGCCATGATTGAATGGCGGAGCAAATTCGATGGGCCGAGTGGCCTAATTCTGCTCCTATGTCTTATCGTCTTATAGTACCCGAACAGGTGTCGGAGTGTGGCAGCTAGAAGATTTTCACAGTAACTTAATTGCAATGTTAATGTCAGCCTCTTGTGACACTAATATATAAACTTTAAACTTTAGGCCATGTAATATTAAGAAGTTATAGCTCACTAAGAGGGCACGACTTAGGTTTAGGAAAATAGGCACTGTTTAGAATCACATACTGCTGTTTTATTGCTCTGGGATCAGTGCTGGGACCTTCACTGTTTGTAATAAATATAAATGATTTGGAGGAAAATGTAACTGGTTTGATTAGTAAGTTTGCGGACGACACAAAGGTTGGTGGATTTGCGGATAGCGATGAGGACTGTCAGAGGATACAGCAGGATATAGATTGATTGGAGACTTGGGCGGAGAGATGGCAGATAGAGTTTAATCCGGACAAATGTGAGTTAAGGCATTTTGGAATGTCTGATACTGATAGGAAATATACAGTAACCTTAAGCAGAGGGATTTGGGTATACAGGTACACAGGTAACTGAAAGTGGCAATGCAGGTGGAGAAGGTAGTCAAGAAGGCATACGGCACGCTTGCCTTTATCGGCTGGGGCATTGAGTTTAAAAATTGGCAAATCATTTTGCAGCTTTATAGAACTTAGTTAGGCCGCACTTGGAATATAATGTTCAATTCTGGTCGCCACACTAACAGGAGGATGTGGAGACTTTGGAGAGGGTACAGAAAAGATTTACCAAGATGTTGCCTGGTGTGGAGGGCATTAGCTATGAAGAGAGGTTGGAGAAACTTGGTTTGTTCTCACTGGAACGACGGAGGTTGAGGGGCGACCTGATAGAAGTCTACAAGATTATGAGGGGCATGGACAGAGTGGATAGTCAGAAGTTTTTTCCCAGGTCACCTTCTCAAAGAACTCAATAAGGTTTGTGAGGCACGACCTACCCTTCACAAAACCGTGCTGACTATCCCTAATCAAATTATTCCTTTCTAGATGATTATAAATTCTATCTCTTATAATCCTTTCCAAAACTTTGCCCACAACAGAAGTAAGGCTCACCGGTCTATAATTACCAGGGTTGTCCCTACTCCCCTTCTTGAACAAGGGGACAACATTTGCTATTCTCCAGTCTTCTGGCACTGTTCCTGTAGACAATGACGATACAAAGATCAAAGCCAAAGGCTCTGCAATCTCCTCTCTGGCCTCCCAGAGAATCCTAGGATAAATCCCATCCGGCCCAGGGGACTTATCTATTTTACCCTTTCCAGAATTGCTAACACCTCCTCCTTATGAACCTCAATCCCGTCCAGTCCAACAGCCTGCATCTCAGTATTCCCCTCGACAACACTGTCCCTCTCCTGTGTGAATACCGATTAAAAATATTCATTTAGTGCCTCTCCTATCTCTTCAGACTCCACGCACAACTTCCCACTACTGTCCTTGACTGGCCCTAATCTTACCCCAGTCATTCTTTTACTCCTGACATACCTATAGAAAGCTTTAGGGTTTTCCTTGATCCTACCTGCCAAAGACTTCTCATGTGCCCTCCTGGCCCTTCTTAACTGTTTCTTTCGGTTCTTCCTGGCTAACTTGTAACTCTCAAGCGCCCTAACTGAGCCTTCACGTCTCATCTTAACATAAGTCTCCTTCTTCCTCTTCACAAGAGATTCAGCCTCTTTAGTAGACCACGGTTCCCTCACACGACTGCTTCCTCCCTGCCTGACAGGTACATATTTATCGAGGACGCGTAGTAGCTGTTCCTTGAACAAGCTCCACATTACAATTGTGCCCATCCCCTGCAGTCTCCTTCCCCAACCTATGCCACCTAAATCTCGCCTAATTACTTCATATTTTCCTTTCCCCCAGCTATAACTCTTGCCCTTTGGTATATACCTATCCCTTTCCATTGCTAAGGTAAACGTAATCGAATTGTGGTCACTATCACCAAAGTGCTCACCTACCTCCAAATCTAACACCTGGCCTGGTTCATTACCCAGTACCAAATCCAATGTGGCCTCGCCTCTTGTTGGCCTATCTACATACTGTGTCAGGAAGCCTTCCTGCACACATTGGACAAAAACTGACCCCTATAAAGTACTTGAACTATAGCTTTTCCAGTCAATATTTGTAAAGTTAAAATCCCCCATAACAACTATCCTGTTACTTTCGCTCCTATCCAGAATCACCTTTGCAATCCTTTCCTCTACATCTCTGGAACTTTTCGGAGGTCTATAAAAAACTCCCAACAGGGTGGCCTCTCCTTTCCTGTTTCTAACCTCAGCCCAAACTACCTCAGTAGACGAGTCCTCATCAAATGTCCTTTCTGCCACCGTAATACTGTCCTTGACTAACAATGCCACACCTCCCCCTCTTTTACCACCTTCCCTGCACTTACTGAAACATCTAAACCCTGGAACCTGCAACAACCATTCCTGTCCCTCATCTATCCATGTCTCCAAGATGGCCACAACATCGAAATCCCAGGTACCAACCCATGCTGCAAGCTCACCCACCTTATTCCGGATGCTCCTGGCGTTGAAGTATACACACTTCAAACCGCCTTCCTGCCTGCCAGTACACTCCTGCGACCCTGAAACCTCATCCATGACCTCACTACTCTCAACCTCCTGTACACTGGAGCTACAATTCAGGTACCCACCCCCCCTGCTGAATTAGTTTAAACCCTCCCGAAGAGCATTAGCAAATTTCCCCCCCAAGATATTGGTGCTCCTCTGGTTCAGCTGCAGACCATCCTGTTTGTAGAGGTCCCACCTACCCCAGAAAGAGCCCCAATTGTCTAGGTATCTGAAACCCTCCCTCCTGCACCATCCCTGGAACCACGTGTTCAACAATGTTATTGCACTGTTAGTTTCACCAATAAATATTGTTGCACCTCACAGCTTTTTATTTATTCATTTGTGGGACATGGGCATCGCTGGCTGGCCAGCATTTATTGCCCATCCCTAGTTGCCCTTGAGAAGGTGGTGGTGAGCTGCCTTCTTGAATCGCTGTCCATGAATACAGTCCACTTGCTGTGGGTTGACCCTCAATGCTGTGACTAAGCTGTCTGTGATTCGTCTCCCATAGGGATGACCGTATCTCGTCCGTACCCAGAGGAGCTGAGAGCATTGTTCTTGTGGACGAGGCCCTTTGGCCCACTGAGTATGTGATCCCCATTTCCCAATGCCTGTGCCAGACGCCTGACTGGCGTGGGACTCAAAGTGCTCATCCCAAGCTGTGCTCATCAGTGGGTGTTCTGTCGGTCCACTGGGTGGGACTTTACAGCCGCACTTGCCCAAAACCGGAAAATCGAGCCTGAGGTCAACGGACCTTTCCATGGTCCGCCCCACACCCACCATCCCGCCCCCGGCAGTGAACTGCACAGATGAGGCCCCGACCTGACCATCACTCTGACCTCGGACATGGGCACAGGTGCCAGTGTGCAGTCAGAGAACATGTACGAGTCAGACTTGTATGGCACCGGGGCTGCATCACAGCATGCTGCATAGCGACTCGCCATCACGACTTGGAAACAAAAACAAGAAGGCAGCTTAATATCTGAATGGCTGTAAAATGGGAGAAGGGAGTGTGCAGCAGGACATGGGTGCCCATGCAGGTGCAGCAGGCGGTAAAGAAGGCAAGTGGCATATTGGTCTTCATTGCGAGAGGTTTTGAGTACAGGAGCAGGGATGTGTTGTTGCAATTATACAGGGCCTTGGTGAGGCCACATCTAGAATATTGTGTGCAGTTTTGGTCTCCTTTTCTGAGGAAGGATGTTCTTGCTCTCGAGGGAGTGCAGCAAAGGTTTACCAGGCTGATTCCGGGGATGGCGGGACTGATGTATGAGGAGAGATTGGCTAGGTTAGGATTGTTTTTGCTGAAGTTCAGACGAATGAGCGGGGGGAATCTCATAGAGACTTATAAAATTCTAACAGGACTAGACAGGGTAGGTGCAGGGAGGATATTCCCAATGGTAGGGATGTCCAGATGTGGAGATGCTGGCGTTGGACTGGGGTAAACACAGTAAGAAGTCTAACAACACCAGGTTAAAGTCTAACAGGTTTATTTGGTAGCAAAAGCCACTAGCTTTCCGAGCGCTGCTCCTTCGTCAGGTGGAGTGGGAGATCTGCTCACAAATTTGTGGGCCCTGTTTGTGAACTTTAACCTGGTGTTGTTAGACTTCTTACAGGGATGTCCAGAACCAGGGGTCACAGTCTGAGGATTCAGGGTAGACCATTTAGGACAGAGGTGAGGAGACATTTCTTCACCCAAAGAGTGGTGAGCCTGTGGAATTCATTACCACAGGAAGTAGTTGATGCCAAAACATTGAATGTATTCAAGAGGCGGCTGGATATAGCACTTGGGGTGAATGGGATCA
Source organism: Mustelus asterias (assembly GCF_964213995.1). Classification (NCBI taxonomy): domain Eukaryota; kingdom Metazoa; phylum Chordata; class Chondrichthyes; order Carcharhiniformes; family Triakidae; genus Mustelus; species Mustelus asterias. The sequence continues at coordinate 7,692,115 of NC_135819.1, read as the reverse complement.
AAGGTTATGAGGAGAAAGCAGGATTAGGCTATTGAGTTGGACGATCAGCCATGATCGTGATGAATGGCGGAGCAGGCTCAAAGGGCCGAATGGCCTCCTCTATGTAACAGAAAGGAAAGAGTGGGGGTAAATGTGTGTTTTTCTGGTTGCCGATCAGTGACTAGTGGCTTTTCGCAGGGATCAGTGTTGGGACTGCAATTGTTTACGATTAACGTATATGATTTTGAGTTGGGGACCAAGTGTTCCCCACATCCGGACATCACCCCGATTCCCCACACCCGGACATCACCCCAATTCCCCACACCCCGATTCCCCACTCCCCGATTCCCCACACCCGGACATCACCCCGATTCCCCACACCCCGATTCCCCACACCCGGACATCACCCCGATTCCCCACACCCGGACGTCACCCCGATTCCCCACACCCCGATTCCCCACTCCCCGATTCCCCACACCCGGACATCACCCCGATTCCCCACTCCCCTATTCCCCACACCCGGACATCACCCCAATTCCCCACACGCGGACATCACCCCGATTCCCCACACGCGGACATCACCCCGATTTCCCACACCCGGACATCACCCCGATTCCCCGCACCCCGATTCCCCACACGTGGACATCACCCCGATTCCCCTCACCCGGATATCACCCTGATTCCCCACAGCTGGACATCACCCCGATTCCCTGCACCCTGATTCCCAACTCCCCGATTCCCCACTCCCCGATTCCCCACAATCAAATGTCAACCCAATCTTCCCTCATTAGAAATGAATTGCATCAGTTTTTGATGTGTGCCCTGTATAATAGTTGGAATGCAATAGGCCAGTTAGATGGGCTGAATAACTGGCCACAGTTATTTGGAATGGATAGGTGACACAGTTATCTGTGGTGGACCACAGTTAAATGGTTGGATAATTGGCCACAGTGCCCTGGGTTGTATCTTTATCCCACTCCTGATCATTAGTCAGTAAGCACTGTTCGAGAATGCGTTGATTATTGCCTGGGCTTCCATGGTTGTTTATATATTGCTAACTTGTCACCATGATGACATGGTCAGTGGAACCAAACCCCATCAAGGAGTTCAGCAGGTAAATAGAAGGGAGGTAAAAAGTTGCTGAGAAAAGAATTGCATGTTTCTAAAGAGATCATGTAGTTTCTGAGTTCATTACGGTGGGATTGGAATTGAATGTCTGTGTTATTAAATGATGGAGTGTGCATGACCCTGCGGTGTGTGGGTGCTTTCTGTGGCTTTGTTGCTAACACTTTATTCTAAGTTTTTATTGAGAATGAATTGCAGCGAATGAGAAGATGAGTCATCGGTGCCAGAGGAACCAGGGGTGGGGATCTGTGAACAGAGCAGGTTTCCTCCATTCTATGTTCACAGCTCCGTTCTCATCTTGGTCAGTGCTGTTTTGAAGAATTGATGGAAACTGATTGGGTTCAGCAAACCTATTTATAAAAGTGTTGAACAGAACGGTTCTGCATCACAGCCTTGTTTTTCTCCAGAACCCTCATTCACAACCTCTTTCTTCTGAGGTAGAGGAATCTTTGGCTTTTTTGCAAACATGTTCACCCTAACAACTTATAAAGTATTTGTGATTTAGAATTTTGTTGACAGATTTGCTGGGTATAAAAATGCAAGAAATCATAGAATCCTACAGTGCAGAGGGAGGCCATTTGGCTCATCGAGTCTGCACCGACCACAATCCCACCCAGACCCTATCCCCGTAACCCCCATATTTACCCCACTAATCCCTCTAACCTACGCATCCCGAGACACTAAGGGGCAATTTAGCATGGCCAATGCACCTAGCCCGCACATCTTTGGAGTGTGGGAGGAAACCGGAGCACCCGGAGGAAACCCACGCAGACACGGTGACAACGTGCAAACTCCACACAGACAGTGACCCAAGATGGGAATTGAACCAGGTCCCTGGAGCTGTGAGGCCGCTGTGTTAACCACTGTGCCGCCGTGCCACCCGAGTTCAGTATGACTCCAGCTGAACCAACACCACGATTCAATGCACTCACGGCTGATCTGCTCTTTGGCTCAGCTCCTCTCTCTTGCCTGTTCCCCATAATACATGACTCCCCTATAGTTCAAACATTTGTCCATCTCAGCCTTAAATATATTGAAAGACTCAGCCCCAACTGCTCACTTCAGAAGATATTCCAAATATTCACAACCCTCTGAAAAAATAAACTTCTCCTCATCTCCATCTGAAATGGTAGACCCCTTATTCCGAAACTATCCCCCATGGTCTGGTTCTCCTATAAGAAGAACAACCCTTTCAGCATCTACCCTGTCAAGACTCTCAGAATCTTATAATCCTGAATATTCAATATGATCACCTCTCAATCTTCTAAACGCCAGTAAGTGTAGGTCCAATCCTGATAAGATGACCACCTCCATCCCAGGGATTTGTCTTGTAAACCCTCTGTGACCTGCTTCCAACGCAAGTACATCCCTCTTCACACAAGGTGACCAAAGCTACACGCAGTACTCTAGGTGCAGTCTCACCAATATCCCACACAGTTGTAGCAAGACTTTCTTACTTTAATATTCTACCCCCTTGAAATGAATGCCTACATTTCATTTGCCTCCCTAATCACTTGCTGTACCTGTACATTAACTTTTTGTGATTTGTGTACCAGGACAGCAGATCCCTCTACACAGCAGTATTATTGCTCTTTTCTTACTGACTGTCTTCCCGAGATTTTGGCTCCAGGCTTCCGACTGGGACTCGAGGTTCTATGTCAGATTCTAACATGTCACTTTCACCAACGTAGCACTCCCTCAGTGCAACTGTACACTCCCAGCCTGGCCTAGGAGTCCCTGGAGTAGGGTTACCTCAGTGTATAGTTTGCTGACAAGGATTAAAAGTACCATCATTACCACCCCTAAGAAAATCTGAGCAGTTTTGGGTGAGTACAGTTGGGTAGGATTTACTGCTAACGTTGGTTATAATTGTTAAGATATCATTCTGTGATTCATTGTTTCTATAATAAAAAAGTTTCAGTTTCATTTTAAAATGCTCCAAGGAGTGAGGCAGACAACCCTTCCTGATGTTCCCAACTCTGCCTTTGCAGCTCCAACAGCTGAGGACAGCCAAGTCCAGAGGCACATTATCTGACTGGGGCTCAGATGGTCCTGGCCTCCAGCAGTCCTGCTGGGGATCATCAGAAGCAAGGTGCTCACCAGTGAATGACCCAGGAGCTGGTATACTAATGATATCCACTAAGGTGTGAGTGTCTGCGCTGGTGGAGGGTGCGGGTGACAGCTGTGACGCATCTTATACACAAATGTCTGAAAACTGGTCTGAGCTGCTCTCCTCTGTGCTCTCCGGTGTCCTGCTGGAGGATGGGCAGGCTGCTCGACAGATTACCTTCAAGGGAAGGGAGATGACATTAGTGCAGGGACATAAGGAATAGGAGCGACAGAACTCACATCAGGCTGGCAAGATGGCTGAATGAGTTGAGGGTCCTCACTTTTTTGTCTTTCACACCCACTTTGCCTTCAGTGCTGGAGTGCTCCTCTTCCTCCCCAGCCAGCTTCAGGGCTCTCTCTTTGAATACATTGAGGATTTTCAGTTCAGGCATCCCTCCACCCGTCTGTGCACTCTCCTTTTTTTAGGGCTTTCTTCCCCAGAGAGTGGTGAATGTGTGAAATTCGCTACTACAGAAAGCAATTGAGGCCAAAATATTGTCTACCGCCCTGCCTGCCACAGCATCGGAGCGGGCGAGGGGTGGACAGTGAAAATGTCCTTGATTTCGGGCAGGATTTTATGATTTTGGGTTGAATGAGGTTGTAAAATCCCGCCCTGTATGTTTTCTGGAAAGAGTTTGATTTACTCTTGGGGTGAATGGGATCAAAGGATATGGGAGGGTGGGGGGAAGGCGGGATCAGGCTGTTGAGGTGGATGATCAACAATGATCATAATGAATGACGGACTAAGCTCGAAGGGCTGAATGGCCTCCTCCTGCTCCTATTTTCTGTGTTTTAATTGTGCTCAAGCTTCTCCTGCAATGAGATAGACGGGCTGAGTGCAAACAGGATGCATGCTGGGTCAGATAGTAAGGATGCCTGGCATGTGTGGTTGGTGATTGGGAGCTAAGATGTGATGAGGAGAGGAATTGCAAGGGAGATGAGGAGGCGTGTGGGAGGGTGAGTGGTGGGGCCCCGTGAGGTAGCAGTGAGTGGGCTCCCAGTGGATATGTGAAGGGTGTGAGACGAGTGACATATCCTGGCTACCCGGAGGAGATCATTCATCTTCCTGCACTGGACAACCATCCTCTTGCTTACCACCTCCCATGCGGGGTTGGTGACTTTGCTGGCTGGTCTTCTGCCCGCTTGAGGGCAGAGAATATCTCGCTACTGCTCCACTCTATCCAGCATTCTGGCAAGTGCTCCTTAAAATCTCGGGGCAGCCGTCCTAGCAGCCAGCCTTCTGACTGGACTTGGACAGAGTGCTGGGGAGGTGTTTAAATGGAGGCATGGTAGGCATGACTTGAAACACGTGTAAATGTTTATTTTCCCCCAAAGTGCCAAAAACACTGTATAATATCGCACTGATGCTGCCGGCAGGCTACTCTACATTTTTCTCTCCCAAAATAACACTTAACCAAAACAATGGAAAATTCTGCCCATTCTCTTAGTATCTGTTGTGGGAAAAATCCACTAGTAGTCAGACTTCGAGATTCAGAAAATACGATTTATTAAACGGAGCTCCGTGGAGGCAAGGCACATGTCTGTAGCAAACCTTCTCTCACTCGAATGTCAGGAGCGGTTCATTTTTATACCCTTTACACAATGGGTAAACCGGTGATTCGAACATTATCACATCGTTTAAGTGAGTACAAGCAGGTATAGACATTTAACGTAATATGAATGGGTACATTTCCTCATGTCTGTATCTATCAATGGTTAGTTTTGGCTCATTCAGGTGTTAATTGGTTTCCTCGCATTCATATTTTCCCGCTTCCTAAGGTTAATCTAAGCTCTTTGTTTCGGGTTTTCCTTATCTTAAAAGATGTCTTGACCCTTGGCTTGGCTTCCTGAGGTGTTTGTTTGCTATGAGTCACTGTCTGTGATTTGGAAATGGCTTGTCTGTTAGGTTTTGATTTAAAGTGATTTCTGAACAGCAGGAGCCTGTGTCTGCTTTTTGGCTTCTTTCCCAGTTAACCCTTTATGTGCCAGGCAGCCATTTTAAAGTGTGCTCCCTTGTATTTTTCCCTCTACAGTCCCTCCTTTTGGTCGGATTATAGCTTGAACAATCCCCAGACCAACAATCATACATTCACATATACAGGTCTTCGTTCTTCTCTCCTTCTTTGCTTCTTTTGATGTCTTCATTTCTTCCAGTATCTTCATTTCTTCTGACGTCTTCAGGGATCTTCATTAGGGGCTCTTCTTCGATGTACACACTGGCTCCTGGCACAATTCCTGTCAACATTATTTTAAAACAGACTTTAAGGCATCCCACAGTCAGACAACAGACAATTATAATGACAATGAGTATGACCAATCCATGCAACAGGTACGATTCCCAGGACTCTCCCACCAGCCATGCCAGCCAACTACTTCCTCTCTTGGGTCCCTGTCTAAAGTTATCAAGTTGCGTCCTGATGTCATTGATGACCTGTGTAATATTGTAAGACTCATCTGTGACATGGGTTATGCATTTGTTGCCTATGATTGCACATACTCCCCCTTGTTGTGCTAACTGGTAGTCCACTGCGTATCGTGTCTGCTGAGCATACAATCTTAGTTCAGCCATTTCTTGGTTAACAGCCTCCAATGCTTTTGAAGTGCTGTTTCCTAGGATTGTTAGCCCACAAACAATATGGTTTCTATTCTTTGCTCCAATTACCCCGGCTGACCCCCCTAGAGATAAAGCTCCGAGGAACCCATACCCCAGTGAGGATCCCAGTGTACCCGGGGCTTCCCAGTCAGCGCAGAATTCCCTGCTAATAGCCCGGGTTACTATTCTCCTCCGAATGTACCCCTTCTGAGGGCATGGAACAGTCAGTGGCCCGATTGTTCCTACCGCAAAACGGTTGGGAGGTTTGGTGTTTCTGTCATGTAGGTACCATTGAAGAGGAACACATACCCCTTCTTAGCCCGGTAACATTTAGTGTCCCGATTGTGAGTTTGCTCATACTGCCAATTGTTCAGTTTATTTGGCTTCCCATTTGATCCCACCACCTGGTAAGTATCAAAGGGGTATGTCCATTTGGCTGAGCTTACGTGAGTTCCATTACATTGCCCGCAAATAAGCTGTCTTCCCGCGGTTATATTTAAACATTTTCGTTCGTCACAAATACAAGTAATCTGTCCCTTGTTGATCCGACAATGTTGACGGACACACTGTGTCTGTACACAAGAATCATTCTTGGGGACTAAGGCATAGGCACATCCCCATCCCTGCCCCGTGAAACAAAGCGGATAGCTTGCAGTATCTGGGCAAGCTTTTCCTCCCTCCTTTTGGGACCCCCCGCATGTAGGATCTGTGGGGTTTACAAGTCCTACACATCTCCCCTGTAAACCTCTTTTATATTTGCCAATTTGTCCCTTACAGGGTGTCTCTGATGTATCTAGGACAAATTTAAATGTGGATTACAGGGTCAAAGGTAGGGTTCTGAAGACTGTGGAGGAACAGAGAGATCTTGGGGTCCATATCCACAGATCTCTAAAGGTTGCCAGTCAAGTGGATAGAGCTGTGAAGAAGGCCTATAGTGTGTTAGCTTTTATTAACAGGGGGTTGGAGTTTAAGAGCCGTGGGGTTATGCTGCAAATGTACAGGACCTTGGTGAGACCACATTTGGAATATTGTGTGCAGTTCTGGTCACCTCACTATAAGAAGGATGTAGAAGCGCTGGAAAGAGTGCAGAGGAGATTTACCAGGATGCAGCCTGGTTTGGAGGGTAGGTCATATGAGGAAAGGTTGAGGGAGCTAGGGCTGTTCTCTCTGGAGCGGAGGAGGCTGAGGGGAGACTTAATAGAGGTGTATAAAATGATGAAGGGGATAGATAGAGTGAACGTTCAAAGACTATTTCCTCGGGTGGATGGAGCTATTACAAGGGGGCATAACTATAGGGTTCGTGGTGGGAGATATAGGAAGGATATCAGAGGTAGGTTCTTTACTCAGAGAGTGGTTGGGGTGTGGAATGGACTGCCTGCAGTGATAGTGGAGTCAGACACTTTAGGAACATTTAAGCGGTTATTGGATAGGCACATGGAGCACACCAGGATGATAGGGAGTGGGATAGCTTGATCTTGGTTTCAGATAAAGCTTGGCACAACATCGTGGGCCGAAGGGCCTGTTCTGTGCTGTACTGTTCTATGTTCTATGTTCTATCTACAGTAAATAAGTCATGAGGGGTCCACCCAGGGGTGGCTACAAATAGGGCTTCTACAGATTGTGTTAATGGGTAACATACAGTTCGATTCCCGTGTAAATGTATGTGAGCTTTGTAAAACAAATTATCTTCCAGCCCAGTCAAATTTACAGTTGCCACAACGCAAAATAATACAGTTACATACGTGATTACATACATATCCGCAACAGTCATAAAACTTAACACTATAATTCAATTTTTTACAAGTTATTTTATTTATTAACCCGTGCATGCCGGCTCTTGCTTGCAGTCTTTGCCTGTGTCGAGGAAAGCAGTTCTGTTAGTTCATCAATTTAGCTACTTATCTCCTTTGTATAATTTCAGCTGCGTCCAGTGCTTCCAGACACCTTTCCCTCTTATGTCTATACAGGCACAGGTGTCCCCACTAATTATAATTTCATATGGCCCATTCCACTTTGGTGCAAACCCTGGTTTGTCAGGTAGTGTTTTCACTAGGATGCGACTTCCCACTGTTGGGACGTCAGGGAGCATTTCCAGCATTCTCTCTGCGTCTTTTATTTCCTGATTATCTCTTACCAATTTGCGCATCCCTTTTAGCTGGGTGCTCAGGTCCAGAACCTATCTCTTGATTTTATCTTTTAGTGGACCGACATCGGTCCCACCTGTTATGATGCTTTCTGGTAACTGCATCACCCGTCCTGTCATTAGTTCATAAGGGGTTAATCTGGTTGTCCGGTTTGTGGTCGCTCTTAATTTCTTTAAAATAGTGGGCAATACCTCTGTCCACCTTCTCCCTGATGTTTGTATGGCTTTAGCTAGTGCATTATACATTTTAACTATATATCCCCCTTCCATAGAAAGCTTAGTGTGAATTAAATAACACTTTGTACTGGCCTTTTTTGGCTGCAGTTGGACATCCATTCATTTGTATGTTATCTTATCAAAAGACATCGCTTTCCCCATTAAAATCACATGCCATACAGTTCCGATCTTTATATGATGTACTCTTACATTATCTCTAATTTGATCATTTGTTTGTGTGCAAGCGCCGCACCACAGTACTTCACAAAATAATAATGTTTTTATCAATAAACATTAAAGCAAACAACAACAAAACATCCACGCAACCACTTTGTTTAAACACACACAGACACACATGGAAGCTTCCAAAAGTCATTCCACAGCACATCCTTTTTCATTCAAACTTATCATTTCGAACTGGGATGAGTGTAAAACATTCAAACAGAATACAGAACATTGATTAAGACAGTCGCTTTTATTCTTCTTTCTTCCAAACTGTAATTAACTCAAAACAGAAGTAAATTCAAGAAATCTTATCACTTTAATCTTTAACAGTTTTAACACTCCCCCAGCCCCCCTGAGGCTAAACCAAGGTGCAATGCACTGCACCCACTGCCTGCAACAGACATTCCACAGGAACAAACAGGCTTCTGCAGCTCCCTGCTCTCAATCTAATACAACAACAACCACCTACATTCGACAAGCTACCAGATCTCACAAACACACTGAAATACAAAAACTAAGATCTCTCCTATCCATCTCCAGGTATGCCACTAGCCCATTCTACCAATTCATCGTAATCTTGGGACATAATCACTCCCATTTTTAGGATGACCTGGTGAGAACTAGAGAGTCCATCCTTAAAAGCCTGGATGAACGCTCGATCTCCTCGCCCTGGATTCCCTTGTCCTGAGCACTCTTGGTATATTCGGAACAATCGTTCCCCGTACTCAGAGGCTCCTTCTCCTTTTAGCTGCCTTGTGGTGGTAATTCTGCTCCAGTTAGTGGGAGCAATCCCTAAGACCCTCTGAATTTCTTCTTTAAACTGTAAGAAGGGTGCCTGTTGGGCATCTATCTCTGCTGTTAGGGGAATTACATGTGTCCAGCGTCCCCCATTATAGTCCTGTGCTATAGGGGCAACGGGTCCCCCTGCTACCTGCCTCCACTTATCTGCTGGACAGGCTGCCCTGACCAGCTGGTGTACGTCTCTTAGGTGTAATTGATGTCCTACCCAGATTGTGTCTAATTCTTCCCAGAATGTAGTGTTTGCGTTTCTAGTTTGTAATTTGCCCAGGGAAGCCATTATCTGCTGTCTCTCACCTGGGGTAAAGGGTTTATAATTTGCCTTTGGTCGCGCTGCTGTCCCCCCTCTAGTTATGGGCGCTAAGTTGTGTTCCAGCTGTTCCCATTCTTCTGAGGGAGCGGTTGGTCCTTGCTGGGTAGACTCATAAGAAGGTAGAGGATCAGTTTCTCCTCCCCATTGCCTTTCTAAAACCTGATTTTGTTTTTCCAGTTCCCTCACTCGGGATTCTAATTCTCTAATTCTTTCTTTATCTTCCCTCCATTTCCTCGTAGAGGCAACTACTTGTTCAATTAGACCTGCTAACTGATGTGTTAACATTATTCCTATTTTCTTCGTTCTGTTTCTTTTTTCTTTATCTATCCACTTTCTCTGCTGCTCTAAGGTTTGAGAAGTATCCCAGCCATCCTTTTGCATTCTCTTTATTAACTCCTTCCTGTCTGTCATGTAGATTTCAATTAGGGAACCTGCAGATCCCCTTTTAACTTCACTATCTGCCATTTCGCAGATTTCACTAACCCCGCCCCGGCCTCGATTATTCTTTAGTAAAGTGTGCTATCTACCATAGGGACTTCACTACCCCCGGCCACTTTTACTATTCTTAGCAAAGTGTGCTCTCTACCGTAGGGACTTCACTACCCCCGGCCACTATTGCTATTCTCACACCGTGTTTCACTGCCGTTACAGGGTTTCAAGTTATACTCACGGCTTCCACGATTACCACTTCGGCAATGGGCTTCTCCACCGGAGTCCGGTTTAGGTCAGAGTTGATCAAACTCCTGTTCCGCCCCGCTTTTCACAACATTGACAGTTCAGTTCCCAACTTTTCAATACTTTCATGCAATCATGCTGGCACCTCTGCGTCTGTTCGCCACTACAGAGGGTGATGTTAAACCGACTTCTGCCCTTTTGTGCTTCACAATCCTTTAGTGCCCTTGGTGTCTCTCACTCACTTCAATTCCTGACCTTCACGTGGCAGATTTCTGCTCTTAATAGCCAGTCTAAGGCAGAGGTTTTGAGACAGGCACTACCTTGTCCTTTTGTCGATCAGCACAAATCACAGTTATTTATTCCTATCAGCAGTTAGTACTTATCACTATAACAAAATACTATCACAAATACACAGTACAAATATTTCCCCCTTATAAACCGTATTTTCCGATCCAGTCCGACTCTTACAGATTCCGCGATCTCTACCCCAGTTGCAACCGTGGCCAATCGGTCTCACCAGTAATAGGATCCTAGCCGACTACGCCATTTGTTGTGGGAAAAATCCACTAGTAGTCAGACTTCGAGATTCAGAAAATACGATTTATTAAACGGAGCTCCGTGGAAACAAGGCACATGTCTGTAGCAAACCTTCTCTCACTCGAATGTCAGGAGCGGTTCATTTTTATACCCTTTACACAATGGGTAAACTGGTGATTCGATCATTATCACATCGTTTAAGTGAGTACAAGCAGGTATAGACATTTAACATAATATGAATGGGTACATTTCCTCATGTCTGTATCTATCAATGGTTAGTTTTGGCTCATTCAGGTATTAATTGGTTTCCTCGCATTCATATTTTCCCGCTTCCTAAGGTTAATCTAAGCTCTTTGTTTCGGGTTTTCCTTATCTTAAAAGATGTCTTGACCCTTGGCTTGGCTTCCTGAGGTGTTTGTTTGCTATGAGTCACTGTCTGTGATTTGGAAATGGCTTGTCTGTTAGGTTTTGATTTAAAGTGATTTCTGAACAGCGGGAGCCTGTGTCTGCTTTCTGGCTTCTTTCCCAGTTAACCCTTTATGTGCCAGGCAGCCATTTTAAAGTGTGCTCCCTTGTATTTTTCCCCTTACAGTATCCACACCATCAAAACCTTTCATAATTGTAAGGACCTCTATTAGGTCACCCCTCAGTCTTCATTTTTCTAAAGGAAAGAGAGCCAGGTTATTCATCCTTTCATTTTCCTATTCATACCCCCAACCTTGTAATAATCCTTGTAAATCGTCTCTGCGCCCTCTCTAAGCCTCCAGGCTCTTCTGACAATATGGTTTCCAGCACTGCACGCAGTACTCTAAGTGTGATCTAACCAAAGTTTGACACAAATTTTGCACAATGTCCTTGTATATAATTCCATCCCTCTTGAAACAAAGCCTCGTGCTTGTTTTTATGGCCTTGTTTCCTGTGGCACAGGTTTGTACTCTGAAGTCTTTTTGTTCCTCCACCCCATCTAGACTTGCATCTTCCAAGTTGCAACCTCCACATTCCTCTGCTCAAAATGCATTACCTCACACTTATCTTTATTAATCCTCATTTGCCAATTGCTTGTCCGTCCTGCAAGTTTATAATATACTCCTGTAATTTATTGCAAGCCTCCTCAGTATTGACTATCCCAAAAAAGCTTGGTCAAAGAGGTAAGTTTTAAATATCATTTTCATAGAATCGTGCAGAAGGAGGCCATTCAGCCCATCAAGTTTTCACCGACCATAATCCCACGCAGGCCCTATTCCTGTAACTCCACATATTTACTCTGCTAATCCCCGTAACATCAAAACATTGAATGTATTCAAGAGGCGGCTCAATATAGCACTTGGGGCATATGGGATCAAAGGTTATGGGGAAAAAGCAGGATTAGGTTATTGAGTTGGATGATCAGCCATGATCGTAATGAATGGGTGAGCAGGCTCGACGGGCCAAATGGCCTCCTCCTGCTCCTATCTTCTATGTTTCTATCAGCCTCCAGCACGGACCAGCAACTTGCTAACATGGCCAACCCAGGCCCATTACCCTGGTGTGATGTTAATGGGACCCATAGCGGGTGGGATGAGGGCAAGGGTTGAGAGGGGGACTGGGGGAGGGTTGGGTGGGGGTTGGTGTTGCAGGCTCCAAGGGGTGGGGGTAGGAGGAGGTAATTGAACCTTGTGGTAATGAGGGCCTCCCTTGCCGCTCTGCACTGCCAGACCCTTGCCGCCGCATGTCCTTCATCCCCAGCTCCTCCTTGGCTTCCTCCTCCTCCACGTCTTCCTGGGCCCCCTCCTCCTCAGCGTGGTGCTTGGTTGCTTTTTTCCTCTTTCTCCAGGAAGTCTCACACTGCTTCACCAGGTTGTGTGGACCTCAGGGTGACGTGTGTGCAATTGATAGCACCTTATACGTTCAGAATGAAAGCCTGCAGCCCAGGCTTCCTGCTGGACCTGGCTCACATCAAAATTGATGTACTGGCTGCCCGGGCGAACAGTGAAAAAGCACCCTCGTAACTAGCACGAGATGGGTTCCCATCGTGGGCAGCACTGCAGAGTCCATGTGGTGTGAGGAGCCATGTTACCACCTGCAGAACTACCTTGATTCAGCTGCTGCGTGTTACTGTTAGTGGCACCTGGGATGGGATGTCAGCCACAGAGCCTGTCCAGCACTCAGGTGGCAGGGTAACCGTGGTGTTGTCAATGGGGTTGGGGGTCGACTTGCAACCCCTCAGGAGTTGTTCTGTGGGCAGGGGGAATGTGTGCAACACGGGACCCTCGCCAGCAGCAACCCCCAACTGTTGGAATCCCAGACCAGCATGAGCCCCTCTCCGAACCACTGCACTCATGCCAGCCACCCATCTCACCCTGCACTACGGCCATAGCTGAGCCCAGCCCCCCCTGCACCTCAGAGGTTGGTGATGAGTTGTACTTACCTCTGCCTGCCTTCGTCACTGCTGTGCCTGAAACTCACTTATAAAAAGCAGCTGTAATTCTGTGATGACTGGCTGACGAGGTGGTTAACAAAAGTGAGGGGGAACGATTGTGTGCCGCTGTCGCGAATTATATTCAAATGCATTCAATGCAAATTGACATTTTGTTCACTTTGGGCACCAAGCTGTCCATGCTCAGAAAAAGTGACTTGTAAAACCGGACCCGTCTTTGAAATATCGTTTTGTACACAATCTGACCACCACAGCTTGCCAAATGACGGGCTGGACAAGTTCGTAAGATCATGATCTCAGACTTTGGTGTACAGGGCAGAACTTCAAAATTTGCAGATGACACAAAACTCGGAAGTAGTTTGAATTGTGAGAAGGATACACAGATATTGTGGGCATCGGGAAGCTGATAGTGGTGGGGTGGGTGGGATGGAGGTTGAGCTACTTGAACACTTTGCTGCAACTTTCGAGTTGGTCAGTAGTAAGGGACAGAGGTTGTGATTGCAAGCCATGCAGATATGGGGATAGAAGAGCCTCAACTCTCTGATGAACAGATTTAAGATGCTTGCTCCATGGTGGTTGAGAACAAGGTCTGGAGGGTGGATGAGCAAAGTGGCTATGGCACCATCATGTCAACAACCATTCAAGTGGGAGAAGCTAAAAGGAACGTGGTAGTGATAGGGGACAGTATATTTAAGGGATACTGTTCTCTGCAGCCATGACTAGAACCTCCAAAGGTTGTGTTGCCTGCCCAGTGCCTGAGTTAAGGACACCTCCTCAAGGCTGCAGAGGAACTTGGAGTGGGCAGCGGAGACTTCATATGCTGTGCTCCCATGGAACCAATGACATAGGTGGAACCAGGAATGATATTGTGATAAAGTCTGAGGAATTAAGGTCCAAGTTATAAAGCAGAACATCAAAGGTAATAATCTCTGGATTGTTATCAGAACCACAGGCGGGATTTTCCAGCCTCGCTTGTCCTGAAACTGTAAAATCCCACCCAAGATCGACAGACCTTTCCATGCTCCGTCCCTCGCCCGCTCCGATTCCCGTGACAGGCAGGCGGTAAAATTCTGGCCCACATGTCAGTTGACATCAGGTCAAACAGATTTGAGAATTAAATACATTGCTCAAAGAGTGGCATGGGAAGTTCTCATTACTCAGGGAACAAGCAATTGTTCCATTGGGATGGACTCCATCTAAACTAAGATGGGACCAGCATCCTGTTGAATCATATAAATAGGCTCAGAATGGGTCTTTAAATGAATAAAGCGGGGAGGATTCAGGTAAAGGAAGATTTAGAAAGTCAAAGAGAAAAGTTGAGGCAAGAAAACAGTGGAGTAACGTGGATGAAGACAATCAAAGTGAGACAATAAGGGACAGCGAGTCTAATGGTAATAGCAAGTAAGGCCCATGCAGAGATTGGTATTAAAAAAGTAAAATTAATCTAAATGCACAAATGAAACAATGGCACCACTGATATTGGCTGCCTCTTAATCATTTAACACTCTGAGGAGCACTAATTGGCTGGAGGTGGACTTCCACCTTTTATTTCCCACCACTATTTGATTAGCATGCAGCTTTGTAGCCCTTCAGAAGAGGTGACTACTGCTGGGACTACAGAGTAAGAAGTCTCACAACACCAGGTTAAAGTCCAACAGGTTTATTTGGTAACACAAGCCACTAGCTTTCGGAGCACGCGCTGCCTCTTCATCAGGTAAGTGGGAGTTCTGTTCACAAACAGGGCATATAAAGACACAAACTCAATTTACAAAATAATGGTTGGAACGCGAGTCTTTACAGGTAATCAAGTCTTAAAGGTACAGACAATGTGAGTGGAGAGAGGGTTAAGCACAGGTTAAAGAGATGTGTATTGTCTCCAGACAGGACAGTTAGTGAGATTTTTCAAGCCCAGGCAAGTCGTGGTGGTTAGAGATAGTGTGACATGAACCCAAGATCCCGGTTTAGGCCGTCCTCATGTGTGCGGAACTTGGCTATCAGTCTCTGCTCAGCGATTCTGCATTGTCGTGTGTCATGAAGGTCACCTTGGAGAACGTTTACCCGAAGATCAGAGGCCGAATGCCCGTGACCGCTGAAGTGCTCCCCAACAGGAAGAGAACACTCTTGCCTGGTGATTGTCGAGCGGCGTTCATTCATCTGTTGTTGTAGCATCTGCATGGTCTCCCCAATGTACCATGCCTCGGGACATCCTTTCCTGCAGCGTATCAGGTAGACAACGTTGGCCGAGTTGCAAGTGTATGTACCATGTACCTGGTGGATGGTGTTCTCACATGAGATGATGTCATACATGTCGATGATCCAACATGTCTTGCAGAGGTTGCTGTGGCAGGGTTGTGTGGTGTCGTGGTCACTGTTCTCCTGAAGGCTGGGTAGTTTGCTGCGGACAATGGTCTGTTTGAGGTTGTGCGGTTGTTTGAAGGCAAGAAGTGGAGGTGTGGGGATGGCCTTGGCGAGATGTTCGTCTTCATCAATGACATGTTGAAGGCTCTGGAGGAGATGTCGTAGCTTCTCCGCTCCGGGGAATTTGATTACTGTAAAGACTTGCATTCCAACCATTATTTTGTAAATTGAGTTTGTGTCTTTATATGTCCTGTTTGTGAACAGAACTCCCACTTACCTGATGAAGGGGCAGCGCTCCGAAAGCTAGTGGCTTTTGTTACCAAATAAACCTGTTGGACTTTAACCTGGTGTTGCGAGACCTCTTACTGTGCTTACCCCAGTCCAATGCCAGCATCTCCACATCATGACTATAAATAGCCCCAGAGTCTAGATCCAGGGCCCAAGATAGCGATACGTCTGGGGGACTCACAGCAGGATGAGGTGTAGGCTGGTGGAGGGGGATTGGTAAATGGGAGAGGCCAATGGGGTGGGGTGGACTATCAGGGGTTGGGAGGGTGTTGGGAGCAGACCTTTGGGTAGGGAATCTATTGTGGAAAGGAAGGCTTTGAGTGAAGTGTGGCCGCTTGGACCAGTTTTATTCCCCAAGGCCTACCAGGTTTCTTTAATTCTGCCTATGACTTCCTCTCACGAGCCTTAAAAAGCTAAAAATCTGATCTCCAGCGGTGAGGTGAGAGTGACTGCCCTTGTCATCAAGGCCACATTTGACTGAGAATGGCATCAAAGAACTGAGCAAAACTGGAGTCAATGGGAATCAGAGCAAAAGCTCTCTGCTGGTTAGAGTCATACCTAGCACAAAGAAAGACGGTTGTGATTATTGGAGGTCAGTCATCTCAGCTCCAGGACTGGGTTCCTCAGGGTAGTGTTCTACACCTCTCCACACTAAGATCAGAGGTGGAGATATTCACTGATGATTGCATAACAGTCAGTACTATTGGTGACTTCTCAGATACTGAAGCAGTCCATGTCCAATTGCGGCAAGACCTGGATAATAGCTAGGCTCGAGCTAACAAGTGCTAAGTAACATTCACACCACACAAGTACCAGGTAATGACCATCCCCAACAAGAGCGAATCTAACCATCTCCCCATGACATTAAATGGCATTGCCATCGTGAATCCCCCACTACTGACATCGCGGGGGTTACCATTGACCAGAAACTGAACTGGACTAACCATATAAATACTGTGGCTACAAGAGCAGGTCAAAAGCTTGGAGTCCTGCAGTGAGTAACTCACCTCCTGACTCCCCAAAACCTATCGACCATCTACAAGGTACAGGTCAGGAGTGCGATGGAATACTCTCCCCTTGTCCAGACCAGTGTCCCAGCATCAACACCTTAACGCTCACTGATTTCAAAATCCTTATAATTTTCAAATTCTGTCATTGACGCACCCAATTCTACCTCTGTCAGCTCCTCACAGCTTTCATTCTTTTAACTTTGATCCTCCTCACCCCTTGTGCTGGAGGTAGATCCTTGTTGACCTTTGGAATTTTCATCCTAAAACCCTCTGACTAGATTTGCTCTTTCTCATTTTCAAAGTTCCTCAATGTTTGTCTCTGTAACTATTAATTTGATTACAGATGCAAGAAAAAAGTAAGAAGGTACAGAATTTATTTCTCCCATCTTTTGCGAGTTTGGGTTATAAGGAGAGGCTGGATAGACTGGGACTTTTTTCTCTGGAGCGTAGGAGGCTGAGGGGTGATCTTATAGAGGTCTATAAAATAATGAGGGGCACAGATCAGCTAGATAGTCAATATCTTTTCCCAAAGGTAGGGGAATCTAAAACTAGAGGGCATAGGTTTAAGGTGAGAGGGGAGAGATACAAAAGTGTCCAGAGGGGCAATTGTTTCACACAGAGAGTGGTGAGTGTCTGGAACAAGCTGCCAGAGGTAGTAGTAGAGGCAGGTACAACATTGTCTTTTAAAAAGCATTTAGATAGTTACATGGATAAGATGGGTATAGAGGGATATGGGCCAAATGCGGGCAATTGGGATTAGCTTAGGGGTTTAAACAAAAAAGGGCGGTGTGGACAAGTTGGGCCGAAGAGCCTGTTTCCATGCTGTAAACCTCTATGACTCTATGCTTTGGGACATTTTGTCACATTAAAAACCCCAAATAGGCTGCTGCTCCAGTTTGATCTTGTATTACAAAGATTAATATGAATCAGATGTGACATTGAGCGCTTGCCTCATACCATTACCAGCACTAGGCTACCTCCCAGCATTTATCAAATACTATCCATAAGGCTATAATAATGAACCAACCATGAGAAATTATGGTTTCTCTGCTTCTGTTCTGCTCTCTGAAAGAGCTGTCACAGACCCGATAGACCGACTGGCATCCTCTATGCCATGTGAATCTAACATGATCTTTATGCTCATTCCTGCCACCCGTTTGTAAAATATATTTCATTAAACAATATTCATGCTATGGCAGGAACAGATTATTGTGAAGTGTAAACTAGAGTTTCCACAGCACCTATAGTGTAGTAAAAGGTCTTTGCAGGAGATTTATGAAACAAAATTTGATACATAGCCACACACTGAGCCACATGAGGAGAGATTAAGACAAGAAAGAAAATGTCATTTATATTGTGCCTTTCATGACTACAGAGTTTTTCAAAATGCTTTACAAGCAATTGAGTACTTTTGAAGTATACAGTAGGAAATGAGGCAGCCAACTTGTGCATAGCAAGCTCCTACAAACAGCAGTGACCAGTTCATCTGTTTTTGTGATGTTGATTGAAGGTAAGTTCTGGCTAGAACACTGGGGAGCAATCCCCTCTTCAAAATACAGCCACAACATATTTTACACCCGTCTGAGAGAGGAGACAGAGCCTTAATTTAATGTCTCATCTGAAAGGTGGCAGCATCAACAGTGCAGCACTCCCACAGTACTGCACTGGAGTATCAGCTTGGATTTTTGTACTCAACACCTGGAATGGGTCTTGAATCCACAGCCTCGAACTCAGAAACAAGCATGTTACAAAGTAAGACCCAGCTGATACAAGTGACCAAACCTTTGTTCAAAATGTATAGGCTTTAAGGAGAATCTAAAATGAGGAGAGAGAGGCAGATGGATTTAGGAAAGGATTTTCAGAGCCCTGGACCTAGGCAGCTGAAGGCACAGCCACTAATGGAGATTGAAAATCAGCATGTGCAACAGATGTGAATTAGAGATACACAGAGTTCCTGGGGTGTCACAGGGCAGGGGTAGGGTACAGAGATAAAGAGGCAAGGCCATGGGGACTTTGAAACATGAAGATGAGAATTTTATAATTGAAGTGTTATTTCATATCCAGTCTCCACTTAATACATTTGGGAAATTGAACATTGCAAAAACGATACTTATCCTTTTAAAGTGTTAAGGACCAGATCAGAAACTACAAGGTATTTTATGAAGTTAGCCCAGACCCTAACTTTTATATTTTGTTTTGGCATGAGGGTGAGCACAGGGTGTTTCACTCCAGGTATGATTCAAGTGACCCTTTAGGAAGCTTTTATCAAACAAAGTTTATTAAGAACACAGTTAGAATATAACAAAAAAAAGCTTAACTTTTACCAATTAAAATACTTAAACATGGTGAAGTATAATTCTTATCTCTATTGTTCCAACTCAGTGGTATTCCCACATTGACATAAATTCTTTCTGTCGAACCAGTTAGCACAGAAACCAGAGATGCGAACCTGGCTATTAGTTTTCCAGCCTTTTGACATTTCTGGAGAGTGATCTAGACAGACACCTGTCTTCTAATTTGCATGCAACAACTTCCAGTGAAAGCGCCATCCCCAGACAATAGAATCTCAGAGGAAAAGATTTATTTCTTGGCAGATTCCAGTCTCCAGACCTCAGAGAGAGCAAAAGATACAGAGAAAGCAACCTCTCTCTCTCTAAAGATCCCAAAAAGCAACTGCCTTGAGTTCTCTGTGAAAGCCTAGCCCCTAACCTATGAGCATCAAGGTCATGTTAGATTAATTTGGCATAGAGGAAGCCAGTTGCTCTATCGAGTCTGTGCCAACTCTTTTAGAGAGCAGAACAGAAGCAGAGAAAACATAATTTCTCATGGTTAGCTCATTATTATAGCCTTATGGATAGCATTTGATAAATGCTGGGAGGAACCCAGTCATATGACCTCACCTGTCAATCAACCTAATGAAGCCCCACTCTGAAATATCCCAGGAGAACACACAAAATAACAGAACCCTGTATTAGTCCAGATTAAATAAACATTGGATCAATTAAGATCAATTATGTTGCTGCAGTAACAATATAGTGCTGCTGGATCCAGACAAAATGGCTCTGAGTGCATAGAACAGATCCTAAACAAGAAACATGACGAAATACATTTCTTAAAGGCATAGTATCATTACAAAAGCAAACAATCACAACAGAAAATAATTACATTACAGTATAAACAAGTCTTTTATTTAACTTTCATGTCAGTTAGTGGGAAAGAAAGCTGTTTTCATAGAGCTCTGATGTTAGCAGTGCTGAATCTAGATAATAGTGTTCCATTAACTATCCAGTGTTTGTGGAAAATAAAATATAAACACAGTAATTCAAAAGTAATCCAAAATACCAAGTATTGTCAACAAATGAGCAGTCCTTATAGCTAGTATCTTAATTACTGCAGGTAGATTTTAACATTGCAATGAGCAGCATCCCTCTGTAACAATATCAACAACAGCATCACTGAGGTTTCTCCTCAGAACATATTTAATTTCAATTTTATTGGTTAAACCTATTTGTAATTGTTGTTAACCCACCACATTGTAGATTAAGATTTTTTAAAGGAATATTTCCTTGGTGTTCATTTTCACTGGGGATCTGTGGATTGTTGTTAGGTTTTGCTTTGTATAATTTATAAAATCCTCTTTTATGGGCAGTATGATTGCGTTTCCGGTAAATAACAACAGCTGCAATAATGGCCAATGCAAGTATTCCTGCAATCAACAGTGGTATCATCCATCTGTGACCTATGAAAACATATAAATCAAACAATTACACAAATCATCAGCAGTCCTCTGGAAATTTATTTATTACAGAACACTTGATCATCTCCAAAATGCTTTGCTAGATCCTTCCAAACCCGTGACCTCAACAATCTAGAAGGACAAGGGCAGCAGGTACATGGGAACGCCACCACCTACATGTTTCCCTCCAAGTCACTCACCATCCTGACTTGGAAATATATCACTGTTCCTTCAGTATTACTGGGTCAAAATCCTGGAACTCTTTCCCTGACAGCACTGTGGGTGTACCTACACAACATGGACTGCAGCAGCTCAACAAGGTAGCTCACCACTACCTCCTCAACAGCAATGAGAGATGGGCAATAAATGCTGGCCGAGCCAGAGATGCTCATATCCCATGAAAGAATAAAAAAAAATCTGTGCATTATAAACAATAAGAATTTTTAAAATGGAATAACGAGGGTGTGATATTCATCTCTTCCCTGTTTTTTAAATTGACATTCTTACATTCTTAAATTGACATTCTTACATTGCCCCACACCTCAGGAAGGACATACTGGCACTGGAGCGGGTCCAGCGGAGATTCACACGGATGATCCCAGGAATGGTAGGCCTGACATACGATGAACGTCTGAGGATCGTGGGATTATATTCATTGGAGTTTAGGAGGTTGAGGGGAGATCTGATAGAAACTTACAAGATAATGAACGGCTTAGATAGGATGGACGTAGGGAAGTTGTTTCCATTAACAGGGGAGACTAGGACGCGGGGGCACAGCCTTAGAATAAAAGGGAGTCACTTTAGAACAGAGATGAGGAGAAATTTCTTCAGCCAGAGAGTGGTGGGTCTGTGGAATTCATTGCCACAGAGGGCTGTGGAGGCCGAGACGTTGAGCGTCTTCAAGACAGAAATTGATAAATTCTTGATTTCTCGAGGAATTAAGGGCTATGGGGAGAGAGCGGGTAAATGGAGTTGAAATCAACCATGATTGAATGGTGGAGTGGACTCGATGGGCCGAATGGCCTTACTTCCGCTCCTATGTCTTATGGTCTTATGGTCTTATTCCTCTAATATCACAGCACACTTCTGATTTAATGGAGGATAGATAACCTGTTTTCATTCACACACTTACAGGAAATATATATGGGTGAGACAGATCAATTTCTCTCTGTGGAACTTCAACTTTAATGACTTAGGCGGCCAGGATTGCCCCCGTTTACTTAACATGCATGAGGGAGAAGAGTTTATATTTAAGGCGGAGACCCTTTTAAGAACACATAATGATGGAGAAAGGAGGACATGGCTATCTGTAGCCATGGTAATGGCTACCCTTTGCTCTGTTTAGAATTAGCATATGTGTTTTGCTAGACATTTCTATTTCAATCTCAGTGATCTCAAGATATCTCTCTTTTTGATCTCTGGCATTTCCTCACTTTACCTATTCATACACTCCATGACCCTGTATTACCATTAATTAATGTCATGCAGCTTTCTATTCTCTTATGAAAAGATCACCCATCATCTAACAATTTCTTTTAAATTGGTTCCAGAATTTCACCAATGTCTCTTCTCTGTTTGCTTGTCCCTCCATTTTGCTTCTGATTTTATGAAAGATCTTGTTCATTTTTCAGTTGTCAGCCCAACCCTTGCACTGACATTTTCGCCACAGTTTCTGATTAATTTTTGCAGTACCTCTGGTTTTATTTTCACTGTGATTTCCCTCATCTCCTTGAGCAAATTGACCTCGGGAAGGACAAGGTATTAGACACTCCGCCTCACTGTTAACCACAGGTACTGGCAGCCTTAAAAGTGGATAAATCTCCAGGTCCAGATGAATTGTGCCCTAGGCTGCTGTGGGAGGCAAGGGAGGAGATTGCAGGGGCTCTGACCCAAATTTTCAATTCCTCTCTAGCCCCAGGGGAGGTGCCAGATGACTGGAGAGCAGCTAATATGGTTCTGCTATTTGAGAAGGGTTGTAGAAATAAACCAGGGAACTACAGACCAGTGAGTCTCACGTCAGTGGTAGGGAAAGTATTAGAGAAACTTCTGAAGGAGAGTGTCTATCTCCACTTGGAGAGGCAAAGCTTGATCAGGGATAGTCAGCATGGCTTCGTCAGAGGGAGGTCATGCCGAACAAATTTGATTGAATTTTTTGAGGAGGTGACCAGGTGTGTAGACGAGGGGAGTGCAGTTGATGTAGTTTATGTGGATTTCAGAAAAGCCTTTGACAAGGTCCCACATGGGAGACTTGTAAAGAAGGTAAATTCACATGGGATACAGGGTAATTTGATAAAGTGGATTCAAAATTGGCTCAGTTATAGGATACAGGATGATGATAGAAGGCTGCTTTAGTGACTGGAAGCCAGTGTCCTGTGGTGTACCACAGGGATCTGTGTTGGGCTCCCTATTATTCATCATGTAGATAAATGACATTGATGACTAGGTAAGGGGTAGGATTAGTAAGTTTGCGGATGCCACAAAGATTGGCCGGGTGGTTAACAGTGAGGCGGAGTGTCTTGGGCTACAAGAAGATATAGACGGAATGGTCAAATAGGCAGATAAGTGGCAGATGGAATTTAACCCTGAAAAGTGTGAGGTGATACACTTTGGAAGGAGTAATTTGAAAATAAAGTACTCAATGAATGGCAGGACACTAGGAAATTCTGTGGAACAAAGGGACCTTGGCGCGTTTGTCCACAGATCTCTGAAAGCGGAAGGGCATGTTAGTAGGGTGGAGACAAAGGCATATGGGACACTTGCCTTTATCAATCGAGGCATAGATTACAAAAGCAGGGAAGCCATGTTGGAGTTGTATAGAACTTTGGTGAGGCCACAGCTGGAGTACTGTGAGCAGTTCTGGTCACCACATTATAGGAAGGATGTGGTTGCACTGGAGGGGGTGCAGAGGAGGTTCACCAGGACGCTGCCTGGGATGGAACATTTAAGTTATGAAGAGAGGTTGGATAGGCTTGGGTTGTTTTCATTGGAGCAGAGAAGACTGAGGGGGGCGACCTGATCGAGGTGTACAAGATTATGAGGGACATGGACAGAGTGGATAAGGAACAGTTGTTCCCCTTAGTTGAAGGGTCAGTCATGAGGGGACATAGGTTCAAGGTGAGGGGCAGGAAGTTTGGGGGGATTTGAGGAAACACTTTTTTACCCTGAGGGTGGTGACAGTCTGGAATGTGCCGCCCGGGAGGGTGGTGGAGGCGGGTTGCCTCACATCCTTTAAGAAGTATCTGGATGAACACTTGGCACATCATCACATTCAGGGCTATGGGCCGAATGCGGGCAGATGAGATTAGGTGTGAGTTCAGGTGTTTCTAATGTGTCGGTGCGGACTCGATGGGCTGAAGGGCCTCTTCTGCACTTCATGGGTCTTTGATTCTCTTCCTTCATTATTAGAACTCAAGCCCAGCCATGCACATCAGCTCCCTGAGTTACCAACACCCTGCCCCATGTACCACAGCTCACTGAGTTACCAACACCCTGCCCCATGTACCACAGCTCACTGAGCTGTCAACACCCTGCCCCATGTACCACAGCTCACTGAGTTACCAACACCCTGCCCCATGTACCACAGCTCACTGAGCTGCCAACATCCTGCCCCATGTACCACAGCTCACTGAGCTGTCAACATCCTGCCCCATGTACCACAGCTCACTGAGTTACCAACATCCTGCCCCATGTACCACAGCTCACTGAGCTGCCAACACCCTGCCCCATGTACCACAGCTCACTGAGCTGCCAACACCCTGCCCCATGTACCACAGCTCACTGAGCTGTCAACACCCTGCCCCATGTACCACAGCTCACTGAGCTGCCAACACCCTGCCCCATGTACCACAGCTCACTGAGCTGTCAACACCCTGCCCCATGTACCACAGCTCACTGAGCTGCCAACACCCTGTCCCATGTACCACAGCTCACTGAGCTGCCAACACCCTGCCCCATGTACCACAGCTCACTGAGCTGCCAACACCCTGCCCCATGTACCACAGCTCACTGAGCTGCCAACACCCTGCCCCATGTACCACAGCTCACTGAGCTGCCAACACCCTGCCCCATGTACCACAGCTCACTGAGTTACCAACACCCTGCCCCTTGTACCACAGCTCACTGAGTTACCAACACCCTGCCCCTTGTACCACAGCTCACTGAGTTACCAACACCCTGCCCCATGTACCACAGCTCACTGAGTTACCAACACCCTGCCCCATGTACCACAGCTCACTGAGCTGTCATCATCCTGCCCCATGTACCACAGCTCACTGAGTTACCAACACCCCGCCCCATGTACCACAGCTCACTGAGCTGCCAACACCCTGCCCCATGTACCACAGCTCACTGAGTTACCAACACCCTGCCCCATGTACCACAGCTCACTGAGCTGCCAACACCCTGCTCCATGTACCACAGCTCACTGAGCTGTCAACACCCTGCCCAATGTACCACAGCTCACTGAGCTGCCAACACCCTGCCCCATGTACCACAGCTCACTGAGCTGTCAACACCCTGCCCCGTGTACCACAGCTCACTGAGCTGCCAACACCCTGCCCAATGTACCACAGCTCACTGTGCTGCCAAAACCCTGCCCCATGTACCACAGCTCACTGAGCTGTCAACACCCTCCACCATGGACTGGCAGTGTGTGGATTCATAGCTGTATCCCTCTCCTGCGGTCTTATTGCCCGGACAGTCTGGGCAAACACAGAGCCGGAGTAAGCTTCTTCTACACAAAAAAGAACAGATGGAAGGGAATGTCACTCTGAACCACTCGTATTAATGTCCCATGTTCATTAATGTTCATGTTGCAGCTTTATAGAACCTTCGTTCGGCCACACTTGGAATATAGTGTTTAATTCTGGTCGCCACACTACCAGAAGGATGTGGAGGCTTTGGAGAGGGTACAGAAAAGATTTACCAGGATGTTGCCTGGTATGGAGGGCATTAGCTATGAGGAGAGATTGGAGAAACTTGGTTTGTTCTCACTGGAGCGATGGAGGTTGAGGGGAGTCCTGATAGAAGTCTACAGGATTATGAGAGGCATGGACAGAGTGGATAGTCAGAAGCTTTTTCCAAGGGTGGAAGAGTCAATTACGAGGGGGCATAGGTTTAAGGTGCGAGGGGCAAGGTTTAAAGGTGATGTACGAGGCAGATCTTTTACACAGAGAGTAGTGGGTGCCTGGAACTTGTTGCCGGGGTAGGTAGTGGAAGCGGATACGGTAGTGACTTTGAAGGGGCATCTTGACAAGTACATGAATAGGATGGGAATAGAGGGATGTGGTCCCCGGAAGGGTAGAGGGTTTTAGTTAAGTCGGGCAGCATGGTTGGTGCAGGCTTGGAGGGCCGAAGGGCCTGTTCCTGTGCTGTAATTTTCTTTGTTCTTTGTTCTTTGTCCCAGAGGCCAGTCACAGAGCAACATTGTTGGAGGCAAGGGGCAGTTTATGCATTTGTTCCTTCATCAGCAAGGATGGAGTGGAACAGGATTCTTCAACACAATAAATAAGTAAGAGAATTTTCTAAACCTGCAACACGGAGATAACAGAGACACCTATGTAAGACTCTTATTTGTTGACTACAGCCTTTAGCACCATTATTCCTATGAAACTCATCTCCAAACTCCGTGGCCTGGGCCTCAGCTCCTCCCTATGCGACTGGATCCTGAACTTCCTAACCCACCGACCACAATCAGTAAGGATAGGCAACAACACCTTCTCCACGATCATCCTCAACACTGGTGCCCCACAAGGCTGTGTTCTAAAGCCCCTACTATACTGTGTGGCCAAATCCCCTCCCCCAATGCAATTTTCAAGTTTGCTGACGACACCACCACAGTGGGTCGGATCTCAAACAATGACAGACAGAGTACAGGAATGAGATAGAGAATCTGGTGAACTGGTGCGGCGACAATAATCTCTCCCTCAATGTCAACAAAATGAAGGAGATTGTCATCAACTTCAGGAACCGTAGTGGAGAACATGCCCCTGTCTGCATCAACGGGGATGAAGTAGATATAGTTGAGAGCTTCAAAGTTTTTAGGTGTCCAGATCGCCAACAACATGTCCTGGTCCTCCCATGCTGACACTATAGTTAAGAAAGCCCACCAATGCCTCTACTTTCTCAGAAGACTAAGAACATTTGGCATGTCAGATACGACTCTCACCAATTTTTGCAGATGCACCATAGCAAGCATTCTTTCTGGTTGTATCATAGCTTGGTATGGCTCCTGCTCTGCCCAGGACTGCAAGGAACTACAAAAGGTTGTGAATGTAGCCCAATGCATCGCACAAACCAGCCTCTCATCCATTGACTCTTCCCGCTGCCCCGGCAAAGCAGCCAGCATAATTAAGGACCCCACGCACCCCGGCCATTCTCTCTTCCACCTTCTTCCGTCGGGAAAAAGATACAAAAGTCTGAGGTCATGTACCAACCGACTCAAGAACAACTTCTTCCCTGCTGCTGTCAGACTTTTGAATGGACCTACCTTGCATTAAGTTGATCTTTCTCTACACCCTAGCTATGACTGTAACACTACATTCTGCACTCTCTCCTTTCCTTCTCTATGAATGGTATGCTTTAGAATCTTAGAATCCCTACAGCACAGAAAGAGGCCATTCGGACCATCGAGTCTGCACCGACCACAATCCCACCCAGGCCCTACCCCCATATATTTACCCACTAATCCCTCTAACCTATGCATCCCAGGACACTAAGGGCAATTTTTAGCATGGCCAATGAACCTATCCCGCACATCTTTGGACTGTGGGAGGAAACCGGAGCACCCGGAGGAAACCCACGCAGACACCAGGAGAATGTGCAAACTCCACACAGACAGTGACCCAAGCCAGGAATCGAACCCCGGTCCCTGGACCTGTGAAGCAGCAGTGCTAACCACTGTGCTACCGTGCCGCCCTTTGTCTGTATAGTGCACAAGAAACAATATTTTTCACTGTATCCCAATACACGTGACAATAATAAATCAAATCAAATCAAATCAAACCAATGTGGATCGGATTGGAGGAACTGAAATGCTTTTTCAATCCTCAAAAGCTGAAGAACTGATACAGATTCGATACATTAACTGTATTTCACTCTCCACAGACGCTGCCAGACCTGCTGAGATTTTCCATCAATTTCTGCTTTTGTCTCAAAAGATTAATTATTTATCCTTTGAATTCTGATCAATATTACAAACTGACCTGTGACCCTGATGTCCACTTCCTTCTCATCAATTCCATATGGATTGGTAGCTGTACATTTATAAATTCCTTGATGTTCTGATGTTGCGTGGAAAATACGGAGGATTCCAGGAGGAGCAATCTCGACGTTGCTGCCATTACTGGGATCTTCCCATTTTAATGTAGGTGTGGGATTTCCATTGGAATTGCAGATCAGTGTAACCTCATCACCTTTACTGACACTTACTGGAAATCCTGACACAGTTTTGTTATTTACTGAAATGGTTGTGTCTCCTGGTTTATCTGGAAAAGAAAAGTGAAATAGTATGAAAAAGAAGGTGTTTGGAGAAGCAGTAGTGATGGGACACAAGTTCAACCCCATTGCCAGTGAGTTCCCAATTCCAGCCGTGTCAGTGTGGGACATTGAATCCCCACAGGTGTGAAAGAGGCCATTTGGCCCATCGAGTCTGCACTGACTCACCGAAAGATCATCCCTGCCAGTCCCTCCCTTCCACGCTATCGTCTTAACCCCATGCATTTACCATGGCTAGTCCACCTAACCTACACTTCTTTGGACACAAAGGGGCAGTTCAGAATGCCCAATCCACCTAATCTGCACATCCTTTGACAGTTTGAGGAACCCGGAGGAAACCCACACAGACAGGGGGTGAACATGCAAACCCCACATGGAGAGTCACCCAAGGCCAGAATCGAGCCCAGGTCCTTGGCATTGTGAGGCAGCAGTGCTAACCACTGTGCCAGCTTGCTACCCTTCATCAGCAAGGATGGAGTGGAACAGGAAACTTAAACAAAATAAATAAATAACACAATTTCACAAACCAATGGACATTCAGGATTTAATGGGAGGAACTGAACTGATTTTTCAATCCTCCAAAGATTAATTATTTATCCTTTGAATTCTGATCAATATTACAAACTGACCTGTGACCCTGATGTCCACATCCTTCTCATCAATTCCATATGGATTGGTAGCTGTACATTTATAAATTCCTTGATGTTCTGATGTTGCGTGGAAAATATGGAGGATTCCAGGAGGAGCAATCTCGACGTTGCTGCCATTACTGGGATCTTCCCATTTTAATGTAGATGTGGGATTTCCATTGGAATTGCAGATCAGTGTAACCTCATCACCTTTACTGACATTTACTGGAAATCCTGACACAGTTTTGTTATTGACTGAAATGGTTGTGTTTCCTGGTTTATCTGGAAAAGAAAAGTGAAATAGTATGAAAACGAAGGTGTTTGGAGAAGCAGCAGTGATGGGACACAAGTTCAACCACATTGCCACTGAGATCCCAATTCCAGCTGTGTCAGTGTGGGACACATTCCACAGTCTGTCCAGAAACCAAGGCCTAGAAACTCAATGGGTGGAATTTTATTTGAAAAAATTCAAAGTGCTGAACAAGCGTGAAAACGGGGGAGAATCCACACCAATTTTAGGGTGAGCTCGAGTGGCAATCATATGGCACTTAGTGAAAAAGAAAAGCCCAGGTACGATTCTCGTTATTAGGGGAGGGGCGGGGCCTAATCTCACCAGTGAAGCCTGCTCCTGAGCTTTAGGGGCACCATTGCGCATGCGCCCTGATTTCCCGGTGAACTGGGCGATCTCCTACTGGCCGCTCCCCCAACACTCCTCCGCACGGACATCAGGACCCACCACTGATCATTCCCTGTGCCAGTCTCCCCACCCCCCCCCACCTCCCCCCCACCCCTGAACCCTGATCACCGTCCCCACTGATCAAACCCCCCTGTAGAGGAGTTTCCCCCTTCCCTCCCCACCTAGAGAGCACCTCTCCTCAGGCCCCACCCCCTTGGCACTGCCCCTGTCACTGCCCCCGACTACCAGGAGGATTCAGTGGCCTGTAGCCTCACTGGTGAAGTCTGCATTTGTCTAAACGATTGGTGGTTGTATCCTGAATGATTATTTTTAGATGTTTCCCATCATTGGAATTCATTTTTATGCTTGCTGCTAATCTCATTAAATATTCGCTGTTGCTTCTCTTATTTGCTTTTTCTGTTTTCCATTGCATTATCCACCTGACATCTGTCAGAAGCACACCTTTGCGTCCTCATTTTATTTTCATACTGTTTTCTATCCCCTATTTTGAATTTTCATTGTATTTAATATTTCAGACAGTGGGACAAGCTGGTGAGATAGGGTGAGAGGCGGGAAATCAGGATGGCGCCCAGTTTTTTGCTCTCGCGATCTTACCAGAACTGATTTGCCAGCAAAATCAGCGGCCAGAAAGAAGGTGAAGCCGATTTCAATATTCATGACATTATTTAAGTGTCATTAGTGAGCCCCCGTTGGTGGGGACCATATGTTGTCCTTGCCAGTGAGGACCTTGACCAGTGATGGGCGAAGTACAAGTGAGCTCGTAGCGGTCATGTCGAACGTCCTTAGCCTCCTGAGAAAAGTAGACGCGTTGGTGGACTTTCTTAACTATAATGTCAGCGTGGAGTTTTGCGTCCAGTTCTGGCCACACTTCTGGACAGATGTGAAAGCATTTAAGTGGGTGCAGAAAAGATTCATGAGTATTATTATTGGGATGAGGAACTTCAGTTACCAGGATAGATTTTAGAAGTTGGGACTATTTTCCTTGAATTCAGATGGCTGAGGAGATATTTGATAGAGGTATTCAAAATCATAAAGGGTCCAAACATGTAGATAGGGAGAAACTGTTCCCATGCATGAACAGATCAAGAAAGAGAGGACACAGGATTAAGGTGATTGACAAAAGTGACATGAGGAATAACATTTTCACGCAGTGTGTTTAAGATTGGGACTGGACTGCCGAAGAGTGAGGTGCAAGCAGATTGACGTATTCAAACTGATCACCCCTTCCTTCCTACTCTGACCGATCCCACTTGCAGTTGGCAGCGGGTTCCCCCCCACTAATCGCACCCCCAATAGGCCGTGCTCCCCCAGTATGCCCTGCCCCTCTAGCCCCGCTCCCTTAGCACTGCCCGGTGACCGGTGGGCAGTGCCAAAGTGCCCAGTGGAGAGTGCCAGTTTGCCCCTTGGGCAGTGCCAGGGTGCCAGGCTGGCCACTGCCCGAGTGGCGCCCTCTCTTGCCACTGACCTCCCGGAGGGGAGCCTCAATGGCCTCTGTCCGTACCAGCGGAGTCACAAAACTTGTTCCTCGTTAGTGGGGAGTAGTTGTAAACCCCACTGGAGGAACCACTCCCGGCAGGGCAGTGTGGAGGGGAGAGACGCTAGTGTGCCCAGTGATACCGTCTCAGGCCTGCTAATTATTTTAATAATTTTAATATGATAATCAGCCCCACGCAGGAGTTGATTACACTTTAAAAAAGCACTTGGGAGACTCACAACCAGCATAACACCAGCCATGAACCTTACTAAGACCCCCTGCTGGTGTCTTCAGCCCGCTGGGCTGCTTAAGCATGTGGGAGAATCCCTGGCCGATATCTTTCCCAAAATTTCATTTGATATTGCTTATTCAGTTTATGCGACAGTGTGATGACACTATGCCTTTAAGAAATGTATTTTTAATCATATTTCTTGTGAGGGGTATGTTTAAAATTCAGCTCTGTTTTACACGGTGCCGATTTGTCTGCACCAGGCAGCTCACGTGCTGAGATTGCAGGCTAATGATTGGTTTTAACTGGGGATGTGTTTGTTTTAATCTGAGCTAATGCATTTTTTGTTTATTTGGCTTTTCCCCGGGGTTTCAAAGTCAGGTTTAAGTTAGGTTAATTGACAGAGGCAGAGCCATGTGAATGGGTGGAGCAAAGCTTGTAGGGAAAGTACACATTTCACTTTTATTTTCAAATAGTCAGTTTGTGCCTGGTCCTGAAAGAAGCAAGAGGTGTCTCTCTCTGTTTCCCTCTCTCTGGAGGCTGCTGTTTGGGGCTGTCAGAAGACAGGTGTCTCTTTCTCTGACTCTCTGTCTTTAGGACTGCTAACAAGTACAAGCACGTGGGCCAGTGATGTTTGCTAACTGATTTTGAAGAGGAGTTTACATCTATAAGAGGAATATTACTTGAATTGGAACTAATAGAGATAACATAGCAGTTAAGTATTGTATCATGTCATGTTTAAGTCCTTCAATTGGTAAGTTAAGCTAATTCATTTGTTATAGTTAAACTGTATTGTTAAATAAAATTTGTTTTGTAAGAGCTTCCTAGTATGTCAATTGAATCACACCTGGAGTGAAATACTTTATCCTCACACTAATGCCAAAGTTGGGGTCTAGTCAGGCTTCATAACATACTCTGGGGTTTCTGCTCTGGCACTCTAACAACAATTTTACCAATTTGTACCTCTACATGAATATTCCAAACATACAAACAAGGAGCAGGAACAACCTGCCTTCCCCCAAAAATCTATCACCCCCTTGCTTACCAAGAATCTATCCTCCTCTGCCTTAAAAATATTCAGACTCTGCTCCCGCCACCTTCTCAGGAAGAGAGTTTCATAAACTCGCCACCTTCTGAGAGAAAACATTATGCTTCATCTCTGTTTTAATTGGGTGATCCTTTATTTTTAGCAGTGACCCCTAGTTCTCTAGAGCAAGCATTCTCTCCACACCCACCCCGTCAAGATCCCTCAGGATCTTATATGTTTCAATCAAGTTGCCTCTGGGTGGCAAAGTGGTTAGCACAGCTGCCTCACAGCGCCAGGTACCCAGGTTCGATTCATGGATTGGTCACTGTCTCTGCGGAATTTGCACATGTCTGCGTGGGTTGCCTCTGGGTGCTCCAGTGAATACAAGCCTCGCTTGTCCAATGTTTCCTCATAAGACAGCCAGCACAGTGCGGGTATCAGTCTGGTAAACCTTCTCTGAATTGCTACCAATGCATCTATATCTTTCCTTAAATAAGGTGACCAATGCTCCAAATGTGGTTTCACTGGTACCCCGTACAAGTGAAGCATAATCTCCATACTTTTGTATTCAACACCCCTCGCAAGAACTGATAATATTCTATTAACTTTCCGAATTACTCCCTGTGCCTGCATACTAGCCATTTGTGATTCATACACGAGGGCACCCAAGGTCCCTATGCACCTCAGAGCTCCCCAATCTTTCACCATTTAGATAAATGCTTATTTTCATTCTTCCTGCCAAAATGGACAATTTCACATTTTCTCACATTATAATCCAATTGGTCCACTGATCTTTGCCCACTCACTTAACCTATCGATATATTTTTGTAATCTCCTTACTTTCATCAAAAAAATTGGCAACCATTTCTTCAATCCCTTCATCCAAGTCATTTATATAAATTATAAACAGTTGAGGTCCCAGCACTGATTCCCATGACACATCGCTCGTTACACAACTTGCCAACCTGAAGAAGACCTATTTATGCCTACTCTCAGTTTCCTGTTAGCCAGCCAATCTTCTATCCATGCTAGTATGTAATCCCCTATAACATGAGCTTTGATTTTCCACAATAACCTTTGATGTCGCACTTTATAAAGCACCTCATCGACATCTAAGTACAGTACATCCACTGACAAACTGGGAAGCTTTTATCAAAACAAACGTTATTTAATAACACAGTGTAATTATAACAAATGTATTGGCTTAACTTCTCATGCTTGAACAATATTTAAACATGACAAGATACAATTTTTAGCTGCTAACCTATCACCATGAGTTCCAGTCAAGCAATATTCTTCTTACAGACTCAAATATCTCTTCAAAAGTAGTTAGAAAAACACAGGTATGCTCGCTTGTCATAGGTTAACAGTCCTGGAGCAGAAGAGGGATTTTAGTACAAGGTTAAGTTGAAGAAGCTGGTGTTGTTCTCATTGGTGCAATCGAGTTCTCATTGGAGACAGAGGTGTACAAGTTTATGCTAAGTTTAGATGAGGTAGATAAAAAAAATTGTTCCATTAGCTGATGATTCAAAGACCAGAAATTACAGATTCAAGGTTTTGAACATGAGGCGCAGGTATGAGGTATGAGAAACGACTTTTTTACTCAGTGACAAGTTATGACCTGGAACTTGCTGACTACTAGGGTGGGGACGTGATGACAATCAATGATTTCAGAAGAAAATTGGCAGTACATGAAGGAAATAAACTTTCAGATCTACAGGGATAGAGAGAATGAAAGTGACTGGCTTGCTTTACAAAGAGCTGACATAAACTCAATATGCAGAATGACCTCCTAATGTGCTATAATGACTCTGTGACTCTATCAAGAAACAAACCTATTACTATATAAATGCTACTTACAGTGAGTTTGCAGAGTCACAGAGGAGTTTGCGATTATTTTTCTGTCGCTAGAGCCCGAATCCACTTCGGCCAAGCAGGTGTACACCTGTCCATCATCTGACACACTTGCAGTGAAACTGAAGACATTCCTCAATCTTTTCTCTTCATCTGGATAACCTTGTTCTCCTGTGGAACTGTTCTGAACAATCTCACTCCCCCTCAGCCATGTGAGTATGAGTTTATTGTTTGGATAGACCCTCGGACCAATGCACTCCAGACTATATGTTCTGTTAGCTTCCAGCACATCCGGAGGTGAAGTAATGTTTATCTCTCGATCTGTTAAAGGGAGTTAACACAGTTAACAGAATTCCCTGAAATAATCAATCTAAATATTTATACCATTCTCCCTGAATTTCAAAAGGGGTTACCACTGCTGCCTCACAGCTCCAGGGACCCAGGTTCAATTCCAGTCTTGGGTCACTGTCTGTATGGAATTTGCACGTTCTCCCTGTGTCTGCGTGGGTTTCCTCCATGTGCTGCAGTTTCCTCCCACACTCCAAAGATGTGGAGGGTAGATGGATTGGCCATGCTAAATTGCCCCTCAGTGCCCCAAAATATGTAGGTTAGATGGATTTGCGATGGTGAATGCATGGTTACAGGATTAGGGCAGAGTAGAGGGCCTGGGTGTGATGTCGGAGTGTTGATGCGGACTTGATGGATTGAATGGCTTCTTCTGCACTGTAGGGATTTTATCCTATTCTATTCTATGAACTTCCAGCACTTCAGGAGGTGAAGTAATGTTTATCTCTCAATCTGTTAATACAGAATCACAGTTAATAGAATTCACTGAGAAAATGTGTGGAATTTAATTTAGCCTGCTGTTGTGACATCAGGAGAATCAGGTGGGAGGCAGCATTGTATTCCTGGCATCAGCAAAACTATCCCCAATTAAGTTGAAGGCAGGGAGGGTCCGACATGGGTATCATACCTGTTGGTGGTGGGACGTCTATTAGATTAATTAATGAACCATTTGACACAAATGATCTCTGAGCTAACCAGAATTCAGTGGTGCATTCAGGTATTGATCAGGACTTGTATGATTCTCACATGCACACCATCTCCCCACCCCCACCCCAACCACCCACTGCTTGGCTACCTCATAAGTCCTGTCAGGTTTGCCTGTGGCCGCTTGGGGTTGCAGGGGAGGTTGGTAGTGGTGCCTTCTTTGACAGATACTCATTGTCTGATTGAGGGATCTGACATTGAGAAGGAGATGCTGCTAAAAACTAAGCTTCTGCTCTTCTCTCTGACCATCCCTGCTTCCACCACGCACATCTCCCCATCCCTGCCCACTCACCTGTGTCCAGGGATCTAGTGTTTTTCCTCAGGCTAAGTCTTGGAGCAATGCTGGCAGGAAACATTGTTTCCACACATACAGCTGACAGTGGACAACTGGCCAGCTGCATCAGTGGCCAGCAGCTTTCAGTGGATATCAACCACCCTGGGCCCCTTAAGATAATTTTCTGTCGCGGGCACTTAACTGTGGCCAATGTGCCCGCTGAGGTGAGGAATGGAATTGCTCTGCACCCAAAAGTGACACTGCTGGCCAGTGTGCCAGTGTGTGGACAATTCCCAGCACTGGGCTGTTCAGCCAAGGTGGATACAGACCCTGAAATGTTCCCCACACTCAGGCAGGTAACCAATTAGATTCATTCATAGCCTTGTTATGAGCAATTAAAGGAGGCCAGCTGGAATTTTCCAGCCATCCTCCAGTTTTCCAACACAACAAGGGCTGAATGACTGCCTGGTGGCATGTACCTCGAGGCAGATTGGAGTGCCAGCACTCCTGGCATACCTGTAGGCCCTCCCTGTCTGCCATGTAGCAAACTCCCCATGGCACTCCATACTATTAGCCTAGCTGCTGTCTTTTCTCTTTTTTAATTAAGCCTTCCAAACAATTGGTGCTTGTGGACAAGTCAAAGACTGATTTGTGTATCTATTTGAACTGACTTCTCATTTCTAATCTGTGTGAATGTATGAGCATGTGTTTTATTAATTTTCTTGCATTTATTAGCTAATAAACACTCTTTCTTTAACTCAAGAAAGCCTGCTTAAATTGACTCCTTTTAAAACATAAGTACATTGGGACTGGGAAATGGGGAGGGATCCTTTTTGAAGCAATCTTGTTGTAACCAACCAAGGAGATTGAATAAAGAAAGGGAGCCAGCTCATCCATCCTCAGCCAGAGGTATACATATCTGGGGGTATCCCATCCAGAATTTAACAAATTGGGACTTGTGCTGAGATAGTTCCCACAGAGGGTATGGAGTGCAACAAATTTGGGGACCTCACCTGGGGACCTCTTGAAACAATGACTTGGATGGAGGAACTGAAGAGATGGTTGCTAAATTTGCTGATGCCACAAAGATAGGTAGGAAGGTAAGTTGCGAATAGGATGTAAGGTGAGTTAAAAAGGGACATAGATAGGTTAAATAAACAACCAAAGGTTTGGCAGATTGAATATAATGTGAGAAAGCATGAACCTGCCCATTTTGGCAGGAAGAATAGAAAAGCGAAATATTATTTAAATGGAGAGAGAGTTTCAAAAGTTGGTGGTACAGAGGGATCCAGGTGTTAAAGTACAAGAAGTTAGTATGCAGGTACAGCAAGTGATTAGGAAGGTCAGATGGAATGTTGTCATTTATTACACGGGGTATGGAATATAAAAACAGAAGTTTTAATGTAGTAGTACAGGATATTGGTGAGACCATATCAGGAGTATTGTGCGCAGTTTAGGTCTATTTAAGAAAGGACATAATTGCTTTCTCTGCTGTTCAGAGCAGGTTCACAATCGATCCCTGGGATGGGAGAGGGTGATCTTATGAGGAAAGATTGGAGAAGTTGGGTCTGTATCTATTTGAGCTGAGAAGATTGAGGAGCAAACTTCTTGAAATGTGTAAGATCCTGAGGGGACTCGACAGGGTAGAAACTGAAAGGATGAATACTCTTGTGAGAGAGATTAGAACTAGGGGACACAATTTCAAAATAAGGGCTCTCCCATTTAAGATGGAGATGAGAATTTTTTTCTCTCAGAGATTCTTCAATCCGTGCAACTCTCTTCTCCAGTGAACAGTGGAGGCTGGCTCATTGAATAATTATAAGGTGGAAGTAAGTAGATTCCTCTTGTCTAACAAAGAAATCAACGGGCATCGGGGGTCGGCAGAAAAGTGGAGCTGAGGCCACAAACAGATGAGCCAAGATCCTGTCGAATGGTTGAGCAAGTTCAAGTGACTGAATGGCCTTCTCTTGCTTCTAATTAATATGTGGAGCATGGACATCTTCAATACCTGAGGAGTTGCAAGTGAAATAGAACACTGTGCAATCATTAGCAAACAACCCTACTTCTGCCTCTGTTGAATGGAAAGTCATTGATGAAGCAATTAAAGATGGTTGGTAAGGCACGTTCTTGAGGAACTTCTGTAACAATCAGATTTAGCTTGTATCTTGTTGACAGCACATAGAACCATGGAAAAGTTACATCACAGAAGGAGGCCATTTGGCCTATCATGTCTATGTCAACCCGAAGACACCCAGGTGCTCTCTCTAATCCCACCTTCCATGGTAAATGCGCAGGCTTATGGGGATAGGGACGGTCTTGGTTAAAATGCTCTTATGGAGAGTTGGTGCAGACTTGATGGGCTGAATGGCTTTTTCTGCACTGTAGAGATTCTATGGTATCTTGTTTGCTTGACCGTTTCTTGATGTCACATGGAACAAATTGAATTTGCTGAAGCTTTGTATCTATTCTGATGGGAACTCAGGAGAAGGCCGACATGGATCATTTGCTTAGTATTTTTGGCTGAATATGTTGCTAACACTTTGGCACATTCACACAAGTGCTGATCTCTGACAACATTGGGTATGGGGACATTTGTTGAAACTCCTCCTCCCATTAGTTATTCAATTGTCGACCAGAATCCACAATGGGATGGTTAGGACTGTGGTATTGTTGCTCCCTTTGCTCCCTTTAGAGCAAAAATTTACCAAACTGAGAAGGACCTAAAAAATAAATGGACCCAATAAATGCTGGCCAGCCAGCGATGCCCATGTCCCATCAATGAATAAAAAAACACCTGAGGACAATTCAGCTGCTATATTGTGAAAGCGTCAACGTCCTGAGGTGAGATAAAGGCAGTTTGTATTTGGATAAGGAAGATGAAAAGGTGGATAAAGTAACAA
This sequence comes from Mustelus asterias, assembly GCF_964213995.1. Classification (NCBI taxonomy): domain Eukaryota; kingdom Metazoa; phylum Chordata; class Chondrichthyes; order Carcharhiniformes; family Triakidae; genus Mustelus; species Mustelus asterias. The sequence goes on along the minus strand of NC_135819.1, from coordinate 7,653,966 downwards.
ATGATGCTTTTTCAAACACTGCTCAGGTACTTGAGTTTCCAAAGGTTTCACTATATCTTTACTCAAAAGGCCAGCTCAATGATACACAATGGAATGGTAGGTATGAACTTTCTGCTATAGACTCTAAGATCTGTTTCACCTGCTTCTTCAATCAATGACTGATTATTAATCCAGCTGAGAACAGGATCAAACTGTGTCTGATCCACTTTAGACCACTCTGACCAGCACCGGGCTACCCTAAATCAGTCAGATTCTGGTTCTCACTAAAGACTTTCCCCTGACACCAGCTTCCTTTAATGCCGGGTAATCAACTATGTTAGAACAAGAGTTTTCACTTACTGTATACCGTGACCACCATTTTCTCCTCCTTCAGCTGAGAACTCTCCGATTTACAGGTCACAGTGCATGGTGCTGCAAAATCCCATGTGTGGACACTCGGGAAATAGTCTGTGTACCAATTACTGCCAGTTGTTCTGTGATGCTGTGTCCCTGGTTTATATTCCACATTGATTATTGGGTCTGTACATGTGGTAGTACAGTTCACCTCTAAAGAATCTCCAAATTCCACAGCTGAGGGGTTTGTGTTGACTCTAATCTCAAATCCAGTTACAATAGCTGCCAAGGAAACAAATTAGAATAGATGCAGGAAAAGAAAATGCATTTAATTACAAAATTCATCATTAACTCTCCACAGTAACGGCAGTTTCATTTTGAAACCATGCACTTTTACATGGGAAACTGATGGAAATTAAATCTGGATCTGTAAAGAAAACAACAGGAGGTAGCTAAGAATTCAAATTCACGAACTGCTGTGAAACCCAGCGGCTAATAAATGTATTTACCGATTGATAGAGTTAAATTTGCTGTAAAAGTGTAAAGAGCTGTAAATGATGCAAGTGTTAGTTTAGCCTTGGGTTCAATAAGCAGGCATTAGAAAGACCCAATAATGTGGCAACAACGACTGCAATATGGAAGGGAAAGCAGCAGATTGCGAATATTTACAAGATCACACAATAGGTTCAGATAAAGATAGCTCTCTCCATCTTACTGTCCACATTTAGTCATTTCAAATGCAGTGATGTACAAGATAATTCTTCTGGTGCAGGCCACTGCTTGAGAGGAGGTCATGATGTGGAGATGCCGGCGTTGGACTGGGGTGAACACAGTAAGAGTTTTAACAACACCAGGTTAAAGTCCAACAGATTTATTTGGTACCAAATAAACCTGTTGGACTTTAACCTGGTGTTGTTAAAACTCTTACTGAGAGGAGGTCAACAGAAGAATGGACAAGTTCAGCACCCTTAGCATTTCAGCATTTAAAAAGTAGGAAAATGGGCTAAAATCAAGATCTGTCCTCCGGGTGAGTGCGGCCTGAGGCTGGGATAGGGAACACTTTTATATCAATAGTGTGACATTCTTACAGTCCACAGATTAAAGCCGCTCAGTTTACTAACAGCAATACTGAAAACCCTTGCATTTATATCGAGCCTTTAACATGGTAAAATGTCACAAAGTGACAGGAGTGTTATTAAAGAGTGTTATTAAACTGGATACTGTTTCCATTACCCAGTAGGAGGGACAGGAAGGAATGTGTGAATGACAGAGGCACTGGCCTGCTTTGAAGCGCCCAGGAATTCTTTGTGTGACAGCATGATCACTGAACTCTAATGCTTCGCCCACTTCAATGTTCCTCATTGCAGCCTCGTACAGATCTGCACAACTGCTGGTTTCATTGTGATGCCAGTAACAACACGCACTAACCGCCAGCAAGACGAAGTCCACTTGGAAACTTTGTTATTTTATAAAATACTCTGGGGACCGTTTCATTGAGTCAAATGTCCGGCCTGTTGTTCCTAAACTGACCAGAGTTGGGGTGAGTGTGGAACCTCCGTTCAAGGAATCCGCCCCGAGCACTGCAATGAAGCCAGCACCTTAAAAAATCATAGAAACCCTACAGCACAGAAAGAGGCCATTCGGCCCATCGAGTCTGCACCGGCCACAATCCCACCCAGGCCCTACCCCATATCCCTTCTGTCTTCTTCTGCCCTCAGAGTACAGAGGAACGGCCACTGCTCTCAGTGTTTTATACACTAGTAAAATAATGGCAGAACAGAATGTGTCAAAGTCACAAATGAGGCTTTTAGTCGGTGTTGAGCCCCTGTCCCCGACTCGCCGGAGCGGGGCTTTGTAGTTCTTTATCGCTGGAAGAAATCAGACATCCCCAAAGTAATGTTTCCCAATGCTGAATTTAAACAGAATAGGAAATTCCACCAAATTAACCATCAGGCAAAGTGTAGCCACTCTGAATATAATGCAAATAGGAATTGACATTGTTTATTTTATCCTACCTGTTATACTGAAAATTACCGGGGAAATGTAAATACATCCAACCGCTGAATTCAGTTTAAAATCCATAATTGCGGAGTTTGGAGAGAATGGTTCCTCACGGTTCCCCCAGGCTGTAGTCTGAAACTGAAAGAGCTCTTCCTGTCTCTGAGAGAGATTCCGTTATGGATCATTGTGATGGAATGCATTACCTTTCCGGGACAAGTTTGGGACTTACTGTGGGAAATTCCAACAGTACTTTCATTTCACCATTAATCAGGCTTTTAAAAGTTATTTTTCCCACTTTCTCTGAAAGAGTGGAGAGTGTTTTAAGGCATAGCATCAATGGGTTTAAGGCTCATGTTAAGAAAAACATTGTTGCCATAAGGAGTTTAAAACTCACCGTGAGACAGTGGGGACCAGAATGGAATGTGTCTGTGTACGAATTTTAGACTCTGAGATTCAGGCTGCCGCCCCTGGCGCTTTCATAGAGTCATAGAATCCCCACAGTGCAGAAGGAGGCCATTCAGCCCATCGAGTCTGCACCGACAACCATCCCATCCAGAAACTATCCCCATTACCTCACGTATTTTCCTTGCAAATCCCCCAACACTAAGGGAAAATTCAGCATGGCCAATCCACGGAATCTGCACACCTTTGGACTGTGGGAGGAAACTGGAGCACCCGGAGGAAACCCAGACGAGATACTGAATATGTGCTGTAAATACTGTAACACTTCATGAATATAACTTCCATTGTGTAAAAATGCTGGACAAACTCAGCAGGTCTGGCAGCATCTGTGGAGAGAGAAACAGAATTCATGTCCATCTATCTGGTCTTTATTTTAGTGCTTTTATTTGATTCCATTCTATGAAGCTGTTTCTCTGCAATCTCTCAAGATATTTGCACAAATAAACTAACATTCAGGATAATAATGTAACAACTGTTTGGGCAAAATAGTAATTTTCATAGCCCACCAATGTGGTGTATTTGAACAAATAAACTTGTTTTTGAAGAAATATTGTACTAAAACACTTTGCTTTAACAGTGAATTAAGATCAAATGCAAATGCTGGATTAATTATGTTTTTAAACTAATGTCTGCTCTGAAAGTAATTGTTCCCTCACCCCTGTTTTCAATGTTCTTGCTCTCATCAGACCATCCACTGTCTCCCATTCGTGCTGTTGATGGTACAATTCCCTGAAGTCTAAAGGATCATGATATGTACCCAGCATTACCCACTTATTCAGCACCAGATCAGCTCACCCGTATTAAATTCATCATTGAGTCACTCTCCTCACCTAAAACCTATCTCGACAGAATTGCCCTAAATTTCAAGGATACCCGTCACTCCTTCAGCTCTCTGAATTCACCTGTTGTCCTTGCTGACCTACACTGTCTCAATGTCCTGGATTTTTCATCCATCAGGCAGGCCTGGGAATGGGCACAAAATGCACTCCGAGCCATCAACAGCCACCAGAACGTCATTTCACGCTGGCTGGACAATTACTGGGCAGCCAGGATCTGAAAGCTGAACCGTTGATCCTGTTAATGGGTGGGGACACATATATGGGGCAGGCTCAGTGGAAGTTCACACATGGAGGTGTCCTATCTGATAACTGCCAGAACAGTGAGATAACTTCATAGGATGAAGTTGTGATGAGTCGAGAGTTTCTGAATCCCGTGAGGTTTCGGTATAAAAGAGCTGTCAACCAACTTTTGTGACCCTGGTCCTCAAGTTGCAATCAGGAGAAGCAGTAGAAGATGTAGAAGTTATTGAATAGGCAGCTGAAGGTGCCAAATACTCCTGCTCCTAATGCATATGTACATATGTGCATAACTGAGGAATCAAATGAATACTTTGCATCTGTCTTTACCAAGAAAGAAAATACTACCAGACCATGGTGAAAGAGGGGAAATTCAGTTACTAAAAGGGTTTAAAATTGATAAGGAGGAGGAATTGGACTAGCTGCCTGTTCTTAAAGGGACAAAGCACCAAGGATACTGAGGGAAGTGAGAGTAGAAATTGCAGAGTCACTGGCCATAAATTTTCAGTCTTCCTTGGACTCAGGGAAGATGCCAGCGGACGGGATGATTGCAAATGTCGCATCTTTGTTCAAAAAAGTTGTGTAAGGGTAAACTCAGCTACTACAGGCCAGTCAGTTTAACTTCAGTGGTGCATAAACGTCCAGAAACAATAATTCAGAGTCACATGGATTAATGCGGGTTAATCAAAGAAAGCTAGCACAGATTTGTTCAGGGAAAATCATATTGAATTAATTTGCTCGAGTTTTTGGAAGAGGCATCAAAGAGGGTTGATGAGGGCAATGCTGTTGATGTGGTGTATATGGACTTCCAAAAGGCATTTCATACAGTGTTACACAACAGGAAATAAAAAGGAACAGTGGCAAAATGGATACTGAATTGGATGAGTGACAGGAAACAGAGTAGTAGTTAATGGATGTTTTTTGGGTGGAGGACGGTTTGTAGTGGAGTTCCCTAGGGTCAGTGTTCAGACCCTTGCTTTTCCTGATATGTATATTAATGGCCTAGACCATGGTGTACTAGGCATAGTTTCAAAATTTGAATTTGGATGCACTGAATTATGAAGAGGATAGTGTAGAACTTCAAAATGAGATCGACAAGTTGATGGAATGAGTGAAAATTGAAAATCAATGCAGGGAATGTGAAGTAATTAATTTTGGCAGGAAGAACATGAAAAGACAACATAAAATAAAGGGTACAAATCTAATGGGGGAGCGAGGGCAGAGGGATCTGGATATATATGTGCATAAGTCATTGAAGGTGGCAGGATAGAGCAAGGTGGTCAATAAAGCACGCAATATTTTAGCTTTATTAATAGGGGCTTAGAGTACAAGAGTAAGGAGGTTATGTTGATCTTATATAGGACACTAGATCGGCCTCAGCTGGAATATTGCATCCAGTTCTGGGCGCCACTCTTTGGGAAGGACGTGAAGGCATTGGCGAGAGCGCAGAAAAGAATGGTTCCCGGGGTGAGGAACTTCAGTTGTGAAGATAAATTGGAGAAATTAGAACTCTTTTCCTTGTAGAAAATAATGCAAGAAGGAGATTTGATCGAGATATTGAAAATAATGATGTCTCTGGACAGAGCAGAGCAAACTGCTCCCACTTGTGAAACGATCGAAAATGAGATGGAACAGACTTAAAGTAATTGTCAAAAGAAGCAAATGCAACATGAAGAAAATCTTTTCATGCACTGAGTGGTTAGGTTTTGGAAAGCATTGCCTGAGTGTGTGGTGGAAGCAGTTCAAATGATGCATTTGAAAGGAAATTAGGTAGGGGAATGACGCATTCAAGCATGATGAGCAAAATTGTCTCCCTTCAGTGTTGTTACAATTCTATGATGGTAGGGCAGTCACTTCCTGATTCCCGAAAGCCTCTCCACCATCCAGAAGGGATATATTCAGGAGTGTGCTTGAAATTAATACTGGAACAACATTCAAGAAACGCAACCCAATTCCAAGCAAAGCTGATTCAATATCCACCCTCCTATCACCATCTCATTGTGGTTCTAGTATGCACCATTTACACAATGCACTGAAGCAAGTCACCAATGTGCTTTTGAAAGTACCTCCCTTCCCTGTTGGAGGGAAAAGTCATATTTTCTACCAATTATTCATTTGTCATTGTTAGGCAGAACAAACAAAGAACAAAGAAAAGTACAGTACAGGAACAGGCCTTTCGGCCCTCCAAGCCTGCGCCGATCATGATGTCTGCCTAAACGAAAACCGGATGCACTTATGGAGTCCATATGCTTCCATTCCCATCCTATTCATGTATTTGTCCAGTTGCCCCTGAAGTGCAACTATCGTGCTTGCTCGCACCACCTCCCTGGGCAGTACGTTCCAGACATTCCACCACCCTCTGCGTAAAAAACTTGCCTTGCACATCTCCTCTAAACTTTTCCCCACACACCTTAAACCTATGTCCCCTAGTACTTGACTTTTCTACCCTAGGAAAGAGCATCTGAGTATCCAAGGCAAGGACTTCTGAATTATTATAATGCAACAATCTTCTTGCCTGTTTCATAGTCACTTACTACTTTGCCTCCTGTTATCCACATGAATGCCCATTCATGTCTGCTTGTACTGGCTGTAATGTATGACAAACTGAGTCCTCCTCAAATATCTCACCTTTCTTCAGTAGCTCCCACCTCTTTTCACATTGATTTCAAAATCTTCATCATTTTCAAATCCTTTCATGGTCTCACCCAATCTTACCTCTGTCAGCTCCTCACATCTTTCACTCCTTTCCTTTGGCTCACCCGCCAGACCCTACTCCCCCTGGAGGTAGATCCTTGTTGACCTTTGCACTGTGGAATTTTTATCCTGAAAGGCAGCGCCTGGATCTGCTGTTTCTCATCTTCAATATTCATATTTATGGGTTATGTAAAGTTTATTTATTATTAGTCACAAGTGGACTTACATTCACACTGCAATGAAATTACTGTGAAAATCCCCTAGTCACCACACTCTGGCGCCTGTTCGGGTACACTGAGGGTGAATTTAACATGGCCAATGCACCTAAACCAGCACATCTTTGGACTGTGGGAGGAAACCGGAGCACCTGGAGGAAACCCACGCAGTCAAGGGGAGAACGTGGAAACTCCACACGGACAGTGACCCAAGCCGGGAATCGAACATAGATCCCTAGCACTGTGAGGCAGCAGTGCTAACCACTGTGCTACCGTGGTTTGATTACAGGAACAAGAAAATTGAAAGAAGGTACAGTATCTATTTCTCCCAGCGTTTGTGAAATGCTTTGGGACATTTTGCCACATTAAAACAAGTTGCTGCTCAAATTTGATCTTGTATTACAAAGAACATGGTAAACAGGAATTAGATGTGACATAGATTGCATGGCAAATGCCATCTTGCTCCACACCCTCTCCTGTCTGGTGCCCAATGACCAAAACACAGCCTTTCAGTTTTGTCTGTCATTTCTTTCCAGTCTTCACCTTCCACTTTTGGAAAACAGAAGGAAATATCTTTTGAATTTTTCCAAGATCTTTAACCTTCCATTTTGCCATTTCCTTGTCCAAAACATGACTCTCCGCCCTGCACATGTTGAACGCTATCCCTGAGACAGTGCAGAGTTATAACAATAAGCTGATCATGAGAAATGGTTTGCATTCAGAAAATGGGCCTTTGCAATTTGCACTAATTTCTCGCCTGTCACAATGGAATTGCAAATACATTAGAAAATCTGTGACTGGAAACAGCTGATCTTCCTTTATTAGATATTGAAAAAATTAGGAAGAATGATGGTTACAGCTGACGCAGATATATTACTGCACTAATACATCTCCACTACTTTGCTATCACCCATTTACAAGCAATCCATTTGCTGGAACTACATTTGCTTATTGCATTCTCTGACTTTCCTGGGCTCTGCAGTTTAAACTGTTTGAACTCACATAAATGGAAGATGCAAATCCAAGGTTTTATTCGCAGTAAAAAAGGGAGATTTTGATAATACGTACCAAATTCTGCAAAGTTGCTGCTAAAAGACCAATGCAATAACTTCTCTGATGACCCTATTTTTCACTGAAGTCTCCCAAGACTTTTCATTTCTCCCGCTGTTGGTTATTCAAAAGCGGAATCATTACGGTGATGGGACAGAGGGGTTCATTTGCCGCAGGTAATCAGATTTGCTGTGTACTATCAGGCTATCCTGGCAGCCAGTTCTTTAAACTGAAAGATCCAAGATAAACATGATGTTCAGTCACCAAATCTCACAAAGATGAAGTGTGGTTTTGGAAATTAGATTAATTTTAACCTCAGTTTATACAAAGGAATTCCAATTGCTTATTTTTGGACTAGATATACTGTTATCGGCTAACTATGGGCAGTGGATTCAGAGAAATAGAGAAACTGACTAAACAGGTCTTTGAGGACTGGGGTTTGTGTTTGAATGAGCTACCTAAACACTCTTTGCAGCATTTTTCCATTATAATTTATTATTCACAGGTCTGCAGCACACTGAGACAGCTCCACAGTGGCTGTACCCATGAGGGAGTCATGATGTGGAGATGCCGGCGTTGGACTGGGGTAAACACAGTAAGAGGTTTAACAACACCAGGTTATGAAACTCATCTCCAAACTCCGTGGCCTGGGCCTCAGCTCCTCCCTATGCGACTGGATCCTGAACTTCCTAACCCACCGACCACAATCAGTAAGGATAGGCAACAACACCTTCTCCACGATCATCCTCAACACTGGTGCCCCACAAGGCTGTGTTCTAAAGCCCCTACTATACTGTGTGGCCAAATCCCCTCCCCCAATGCAATTTTCAAGTTTGCTGACGACACCACCATAGTGGGTCGGATCTCAAACAATGACAGACAGAGTACAGGAATGAGATAGAGAATCTGGTGAACTGGGGCGGCGACAATAATCTCTCCCTCAATGTCAACAAAATGAAGGAGATTGTCATCGACTTCAGGAACCGTCGTGGAGAACATGCCCCTGTCTGCATCAACGGGGATGAAGTAGATATGGTTGAGAGCTTCAATGTTTTTAGGTGTCCAGATCGCCAACAACATGTCCTGGTCCTCCCATGCTGACACTATAGTTAAGAAAGCCCACCAATGCCTCTACTTTCTCAGAAGACTAAGAACATTTGGCATGTCGGCTACGACTCTCACCAATTTTTGCAGATGCACCATAGCAAGCATTCTTTCTGGTTGTATCATAGCTTGGTATGGCTCCTGCTCTGCCCAGGACTGCAAGGAACTACAAAAGGTTGTGAATGTAGCCCAATGCATCGCACAAACCAGCCTCTCATCCATTGACTCTTCCCGCTGCCCCGGCAAAGCAGCCAGCATAATTAAGGACTCCACGCACCCCGGCCATTCTCTCTTCCACCTTCTTCTGTCGGGAAAAAGATACAAAAGTCTGAGGTCATGTACCAACCGACTCAAGAACAGCTTCTTCCCTGCTGCTGTCAGACTTTTGAATGGACCTACCTTGCATTAAGTTGATCTTTCTCTACACCCTAGCTATGACTGTAACACTACATTCTGCACTCTCTCCTTTCCTTCTCTATGAATGGTATGCTTTGTCTGTATAGTGCACAAGAAACAATATTTTTCACTGTATCCCAATACACGTGACAACAATAAATCAAATCAAATCAAATCAAACCAATGTGGATCGGATTGGAGGAACTGAAATGCTTTTTCATTCCTCAAAAGCTGAAGAACTGATACAGATTCGATACATTAACTGTATTTCACTCTCCACAGACGCTGCCAGACCTGCTGAGATTTTCCATCAATTTCTGCTTTTGTCTCAAAAGATTAATTATTTATCCTTTGAATTCTGATCAATATTACAAACTGACCTGTGACCCTGATGTCCACTTCCTTCTCATCAATTCCATATGGATTGGTAGCTGTACATTTATAAATTCCTTGATGTTCTGATGTTGCGTGGAAAATACAGAGGATTCCAGGAGGAGCAATCTCAACGTTGCTGCCATTACTGGGATCTTCCCATTTTAATGTAGGTGTGGGATTTCCATTGGAATTGCAGATCAGTGTAACCTCATCACCTTTACTGACATTTACTGGAAATCCTGACACAGTTTTGTTATTTACTGAAATGGTTGTGTCTCCTGGTTTATCTGGAAAAGAGAAGTGAAATAGTATGAAAAAGGTGTTTGGAGAAGCAGTAGTGATGGGACACAAGTTCAACCCCATTGCCAGTGAGTTCCCAATTCCAGCCGTGTCAGTGTGGGACATTGAATCCCCACAGGTGTGAAAGAGGCCATTTGGCCCATCGAGTCTGCACTGACTCACCGAAAGAGCATCCCTGCCAGTCCCTCCCTTCCACGCTATCGTCTTAACCCCATGCATTTACCATGGCTAGTCCACCTAACCTACACTTCTTTGGACACAAAGCCCATGCCCAATCCACCTAATCTGCACATCCTTTGACAGTTTGAGGAACCCGGAGGAAACCCACACAGACAGGGGGTGAACATGCAAACCCCACATGGAGAGTCACTGTTGTAGGTAAAAAACCTCTGACACTATTAGTGGTTCAAAATACAGTGTTTATTTTCACAATTGTGGGAGAAGTGAGGTTCCTAACAGTGGACCCAGGCCTTCTCTTCGAACACAAGTAAGAACAGAGTTTATATATGTCCCTGTTCCCGCCCTCATTACATTGCAATTTTCTGAGATGGCTGTCATTGTTCATGGTGAGATTCTTGTTGGTTTAGCAGTATCTTCCTCTGCGTAGTTTGTTCAATCTCCAAGGCCACGATTGTTCGTCATTTATATCCTTGAAACAACATCACAGGTTTTGCACAAACAAGTTAACTAATATACACACAGGTTTGTATAATACTTTATATCAGGATAAGATGAATAACGTATGATGAATATATATATATATTAATCTATGGTGATTCAAAGACAGAAGGCATACATGTCAACTCCATTGTGTTAAACAAAGGTACATAAAAATGGAGACTGTTTCGCTTATTTCGAGCTGGGTTAATTGCATTTCTTGATAACAAATGGAGACAGAGGAATAGCTGTTCCTCTTATCTGGCACAGACATGAAAAACACCGAACTCTGACGAAAACATGAACTCTGCAGTGTTCTCAACAAAATCACAGAGTTCGGGTCTTAATGCTTAAGTGTGACAAAGTTCATTAACCCATTCCCGACTTCACTCCCCCCTTCTGGTCGGATGCCAGGTCCAAACATGGCACCTATGACCAACTCAGAACCATATGTTATCGGGGAATGGGCCTAGCTCCTTAGTCGGGAGGTCTGCTCCCTCCACCTGTACACTTGCGACTGTCATAATTCGCGCTGTTACTGTTTTGCAACAGGCGTTCAATAATGCCACACAAACACAGCAAGTAATTACAATTACAATTAATACAATCAATCCATGCATCAGGTATGAATCCCACGACCCGAATCATTGCCCCAGTCAGCCCGGAGGGTTATAATCATGATATTGGTTCCCTTCTTCCTGTATTGCTTTTGCTACTTGTTTAATATGATCTGCTAAGCGAGTTATATTCTCAGAAGCTTCGGGAATATACGTACAGCATTTCGAGCCAACTATGGCATATGTTCCACCTTGGGAGGCTAGCACATAATCGAGTTCCAAACAGTTCTGTAACGCCACAGTTCGAATAGCTACGACCTCTGCTGACATTTCAGAGATGGCCGTGCTCACCTCCTCGAACCCATCCTTAGTCTTATTTGCAACTTTCTCTAGGGTTGAGGCCATCCGTATAAGTTCCTGTGCTGCCTTTGCCGTCCCAAAAAATGGGTAGGTTATCATGAAGAACTGTTCTGTCTCACTAATGGCTCGCTTAGCCCTAAGCAGGTGTATCTCGGGGTGGTCCCGTAAGTCAATGTAATGGTGAATATAAGGCACCACATATGCCAAATAGCACGATCCTGTCCAATTCCAGGGAAGCCACGGATAGGCATTTTTTCCACAGACAAAATAGGTAACATTATATGCAGTCATCTCGCTTATATAAGCGGAGGAGAGGTTAACCGGGACGGTGGCTATGGGGCACTGGATTGTGACCTGTATCATGGCCTCAGCGTCATTAGTGATATCAATCTGCTGTATACAGTAGTTACGGCCAACAGGTATGGTTCCATTTCTTATCAGGCAGATAGATCCCCTCTGTTTATTTTTCACAATGAAGTAGGGTGGGGAATCTGATCTGTCGTAGCTGGGCTGGTAATTCTTCTTAAAGGACGATAAAGTGCACCCTCCGCCCCCTAGCCTTGAAACAACATCACTGTTGCTGATACCCTGCATAGTGGTACCCGATGGGGTTTTAAATATCAGTTGCCTTGTCCCTTTCTGGGTTCCATTCCTTATTTAAAACCCATTCAATTACTTCTGGAGCTGATAAAGGGATAGGGAATAAAGGATTTCCTCCCTTTCCTCCGTGCGTGGGAGTGTGTGAACAGACCCAGCACTTGCTCAGATTCGATTGTGATGCATACAGATAAGACATATACACAAAGGTGTTCATACAATAGACAGAGTCATCATTACAGAGATGATCACTGTGCTTCATCCCTAACTCCTCATAATTCAATTTATATTCTCCCGCTATGGCTAACAGGGCCAGAGTTGTGATCATGAGCATGAGAAGCATCTTATCACTTACTAATATCCCGCGCGACTGTTATACAATGGTTCAAAGGCTATATTGCCCACGCGCAAAGTTTCTGCGCGCCCGTTCAGCTTGCTTGGAGGTCAGTTGTTGTTTGTTTATATCTGCAATTGGAGTATATCACATATTTTTCCAATTAATTTCAGCATATTCAACTGAGTATATACAGGCACAGATATCATACTTCATGCGGCTCATTTCATTTTTGTACTAGCCCTGATTTGTTAGGTAATATTTTTACTAGGACATCCCACTGTTGGGACTGTCAGGGAGCATTTCAAGCTCTCTCTGCATCTCTTATTTCTTGATTGTCTTTTACCGATTTATGCATCCCTTTTAGTTGGGTGCTTAGTTCCAAAACATATCTCCTGATTTTATCTTTTAGTGGACCTACATCGGTCCCACCTGTTATGATGCTTTCTGGTAATTGCGTCGTCCGACCTGTCATTAGCTCATAAGGGGTTAATCCAGTTGTTTGGTTTGTAGCGACCCTTAATCTCATTTAGTATGGTGGGCAATACCTTCATCCACGTTTTATTTTCCCGATGTCTGTATGGCCTTCGCCAGTGCAAAGTATTTTTGCCCAATGTAATTAATTGTGCTATGCTTTAAGTTAATTGAAGCTAATTTGGCCTCAGCAGCTTGGAATCCTGAGTCCAACTTAGAAACTTAGCTGCATTCTCTGAAAGTACAATGTAAGGTAAACAAACTTTCTCATGGCCAAGTTGTTGATGTAGCTGGAGACTGCTTGTATGTAATAATAATATCTAATTTAGTTATGCTTTAGAAACAGATGTTTTTTTTAAAATCTCAGCGCTGGGTTTTGGTTGGTCTCTCTCTCTCTCCTTTTTCTAAAATAACCGTTATTTCAAAAGCAATACTTAAAGAAAGGCATATTTACTTCAGATCAGTCGAGTTTATTCTGAAGAAATAAACAGACCCTTCAGTTGGCTTGCTGCAAATCAAACAACACTTTGCACTGGCTGCAGCCGGACATTCTATCAAAAGACATCGCTTTTCTCATTTAAATCACATACCATACTACTCCGATCTTTGTATGATGTATTCTTACATTATATCAAATTTGATCATTTGTTTGTCCACATTTGAAAGTGCAATGATTAAGCAGAAATGATTCTTCTATAGACAGATTGTCTCACAAGGTAAACACCAGTGTTTTGTGGTCATAGATGCCAATTGTATGCTGCCATACACAGCTCTTTAAAAACACAGATAACCGAATAAGCCGTTTGTTGTGTGCAGTCGAATGCTGCAAGATTTTTGAGTCTGGCTGCAAAGCCAGTCTTCAACTCTTTTTTTTTCTCTCTCTCTCTCTCTCTTACGTAATCCGGTTTCACTTCCTGTCATGTGAATGTTAATTGTGCAAGCTATTACAAATTATGCCAAAGAATGGTTACATGTTTGGAATAATGAGCCTTTTTTTTCACAGACTTATGTTTTTATCAATACACAATATATATTATATCGGGTATCTCAAAACCCTCTTAATTTAATTTTTAAATTAATCTGTTTCCATTTTTAAACTGAGCTCCAGATCAGAATTCCTTCAGAACGATAACAAGCACAATACATATAACAATAACAAGAGTTACTTGATTAGAAATGTTTTGGTTTGCTTCCTAGCTGGCTAGGTTTTAAGCTTTGCAGTGTTCTTAGATTTGGAAAACCTAGAACAATAGATGGAACAATTCCAACGGCAGTCACCCAAGGCCAGAATCGAGCCCAGGTCCTTGGCTTTGTGAGGCAGCAGTGCTAACCACTGTGCCAGCTTGCTACCCTTCATCAGCAAGGATGGAGTGGAACAGGAAACTTAAACAGAATAAATAAATAACACAATTTCACAAACCAATGGACATTCAGGATTTAATTGGAGGAACTGGACAGATTTTTCAATCCTTCAAAGATTAATTATTTATCCTTTGAATTCTGATCAATATTACAAACTGACCTGTGACCCTGATGTCCACTTCCTTCTCATCAATTCCATATGGATTGGTAGCTGTACATTTATAAATTCCTTGATGTTCTGATGTTGCGTGGGAAATACGGACAATTCCAGGAGGAGCAATCTCAACGTTGCTGCCATTACTGGGATCTTCCCATTTTAATGTAGGTGTGGGATTTCCATTGGAATTGCAGATCAGTGTAACCTCATCACCTTTACTGACATTTACTGGAAATCCTGACACAGTTTTGTTATTTACTGAAATGGTTGTGTCTCCTGGTTTATCTGGAAAAGAAAAGTGAAATAATATGAAAAAGGTGTTTGGAGAAGCAGCAGTGATGGGACACAAGTTCAACCCCATTGCCAGTGAGATCCCAATTCCAGCTGTGTCAGTGTGGGACACATTCCACAGTCTGTCCAGAAACCAAGGCCGAGAAACTCAATGGGTGGAATTTTATTTGAAAAAATTCAAAGTGCTGAACAAGCGTGAAAACGGGGGAGAATCCACACCAATTTTAGGGTGAGCTCCAGTTGCAATCATATGGCACTTAGTGAAAAAGAAAAGCCCAGGTACGATTCTCGCTATTAGGAGAGGGGCGGGGCCTAATCTCACCAGTGAAGCCTGCTCCTGAGCTTTAGGGGCACCATTGCGCATGCGCCCTGATTTCCCGGTGAACTGGGCGATCTCCTACTGGCCGCTCCCCCAACACTCCTCCGCACGGACATCAGGACCCACCACTGATCGTTCCCTGTGCCAGTCTCCCCACCCCCCCCACCTCCCCCCCGCCCCCTGAACCCTGATCACCGTCCTCACTGATCAAACACCCCTGTAGAGGAGTTCCCCCCTTCTGAGAGAAAACATTATGCTTCATCTCTGTTTTAACTGGGTGACCCTTTATTTTTAGCAGTGACCCCTAGTTCTCTAGAGCAAGCATTCTCTCCACACCCAGCCCGTCAAGATCCCTCAGGATCTTATATGTTTCAATCAAGTTGCCTCTGGGTGGCAAAGTGGTTAGCACAGCTGCCTCACAGCGCCAGGTACCCAGGTTCGATTCACGGATTGGTCACTGTCTCTGCGGAATTTGCACATGTCTGCGTGGGTTGCCTCTGGGTGCTCCAGTGAATACAAGCCTCGCTTGTCCAATGTTTCCTCATAAGACAGCCAGCACAGTGCGGGTATCAGTCTGGTAAACCTTCTCTGAACTGCTACCAATGCATCTATATATTTCCTTAAATAAGGTGACCAATGCTCCAAATGTGGTTTCACTGGTACCCCGTACAAGTGAAGCATAATCTCCATACTTTTGTATTCAACACCCCTCGCAATAACTGATAATATTCTATTAACTTTCCTAATTACTCCCTGTACCTGCATACTAGCCATTTGTGATTCATACACGAGGGCGCCCAAGGTCCCTATGCACCTCAGAGCTCCCCAATCTTTCACCATTTAGATAAATGCTTATTTTCATTCTTCCTGCCAAAATGGACAATTTCACAATTTCTCACATTATACTCCAATTGGTCCACTGATCTTTGCCCACTCACTTAACCTATCGATATATTTTTGTAATCTCCTTACTCTTATCAAAAACATTGGCAACCATTTCTTCAATCCCTTCATCCAAGTCATTTATATAAATTATAAACAGTTGAGGTCCCAGCACTGATTCCCATGACACATCGCTCGTTACACAACTTGCCAACCTGAAGAAGACCTATTTATGCCTACTCTCAATTTCCTGTTAGCCAGCCAATCTTCTATCCATGCTAGTATGTAATCCCCTATAACATGAGCTTTAATTTTCCACAATAACCTTTGATGTCGCACTTTATAAAGCACCTCATCGACATCTAAGTACAGTACATCCACTGACAAACTGGGAAGCTTTTATCAAAACAAACGTTATTTAATAACACAGTGTAATTATAACAAATGTATTGGCTTAACTTCTCATGCTTGAACAATATTTAAACATGACAAGGTACAATTTTCAACTGCTAACCTATCACTATGAGTTCCAGTCAAGCAATATTCTTCTTACAGACTCAAATATCTCTTCAAAAGTAGTTAGAAAAACACAGGCATGCTCGCTTGTCATAGGTGCCAGTCCTGGAGCTTCTAGAAAGTCTTTTGGAGAGAGAGACACACACAGAGAGACACTGCTTTCACTGAAAGCCCAGGCAGCAACTGCTTGTATTTTAAGATGAAAATGAAACTGGTCTGTCCCTGCAAGACCCTGGTCTGTCCCTGCAAGAAACTGGTCTGTCCCTCCTCCCGTTAAGAACACAAGTCTATCCCTGTCAATCAATCTAATCAAAACTCTACTTGAAACCCCAGGCAAAACCTAACTAAACACAAAAGTAATAGCTCTGCTTAAACAAACACTCTGTTGTGGGGAAATTAAAGAAATGGTTACCTGGCACACAAAATGGTTACCTGGGAAGGGACATTAAACAGGCACTAGCTTTTAGCATAGACAAGTTACTTAAAGTTAAAACCTGCAGGAACCGAAATGCTGCAGGAAGCTAGTCAGAGTTTAAGGCACTTTAAAGATAAGAGCAGACCCAGAACAATGAATCTGGTAAACAAGATCAGCCACAGATGGGAACATAAATACATAAGTGCAACAACATCAGCCACTGAATGTATAGATCGAAACCAGTCATTGATAGAGGAAATGTATCCATTCTATGAACAATGCTATGTTAACTGCCGATGTCTGTACCTGTCTGCTTGTAACGATGTGTTAACTACCGATGTCCATAATCTGACTACTCAACCTATAACGATGTGTTAAACGGCTAATGTCCGGACTACCTATTGTCTAAAAGGTATAAAAATGATCAACTGCTATTGTGTAGTTGAGAAGGTAGCTGCCAAGTACTGCGGAGTACCAGTGCTTTCTCCCAAAGCTTCGTATCCGAAATAAAACTGTATTGTTGAACCTCCAAGTCTGACTCCGGTGGTAAATTTCCCACAACAACTCCATGTCTTAAATAAGTACTATCTGGTTCTCCCAGCTAACTAATTTAAAGATTTCCCTAGACAAACCGCCACCCTGCTAAACATACCCCTTACAAGAAACATGATATAAATATATTTCCTAAAGGCCATCACAACTTTATAAAACTCTATTTAGGCCAGAATTAGAGGATTGCATCCACCTTTGGTCACCATTACTTAGTGAGGATGTAAGAATGGTTGAGAAGGTACAGAAGAGGGATTTTAGTACAAGGTTAAGTTGAAGAAGCTGGTGTTCTCATTGGTGCAATCGAGTTCTCATTGGAGTTTGTGGGGAGACAGAGGTGTACAAGTTTATGCTAAGTTTAGATGAGGTAGATAAAGAAAATTGTTCCATTAGCTGATGATTCAAAGACCAGAAATTACAGATTCAAGGTTTTGAACATGAGGCGCAGGGAGGGTATGAGAAACAACTTTTTTACTCAGTGACAAGTTATGACCTGGAACTTGCTGACTACTAGGGTGGGGACGTGATGACAATCAATGATTTCAGAAGAAAATTGACAGTACATGAAGGAAATAAACTTTCAGATCGACAGGGATAGAGAGAATGAAAGTGACTGGCTTGCTTTACAAAGAGCTGACATAAACTCAATATGCAGAATGACCTCCTAATGTGGTATAATGACTCTGTGACTCTATCAAGAAACAAACCTATTACTATATAAATGCTACTTACAGTGAGTTTGCAGAGTTACAGAGGAGTTTGCGATTATTTTTCTGTTGCTAGAACCCGAATCCACTTCGGCCAAGCAGGTGTACACCTGTCCATCATCTGACACACTTGCAGTGAAACTGAAGACATTCCTCAATCTTTTATCTTCATCTGGATAACCTTGTTCTCCTGTGGAATTGCTCTGAACAATCTCACTCCCCCTCAGCCATGTGAGTATGAGTTTATTGTTTGGATAGACCCTCGGACCAATGCACTCCAGACTATATGTTCTGTTAGCTTCCAGCACTTCCGGAGGTGAAGTAATGTTTATCTCTCGATCTGTTAAAGGGAGTTAACACAGTTAACAGAATTCACTGAAATAATCAATCTAAATATTTATACCATTCTCCCTGAATTTCAAAAGGGGTTACCACTGCTGCCTCACAGCTCCAGGGACCCAGGTTCAATTCCAGTCTTGGGTCACTGTCTGTATGGAATTTGTACGTTCTCCCTGTGTCTGCGTGGGTTTCCTCCATGTGCTGCAGTTTCCTCCCACACTCCAAAGATGTGCAGGGTAGATGGATTGGCCATGCTAAATTGCCCCTCAGTGCCCCAAAATATGTATTGAATATAATGTGAGAAAGCATGAACCTGCCGATTTTGGCAGGAAGAATAGAAAAGCGAAATATTATTTAAATGGAGAGAGAGTTTCAAAAGTTGGTGGTACAGAGGGATCCAGGTGTTAAAGTACAAGAAGTTAGTATGTAGGTACAGCAAGTGATTAGGAAGGTCAGGTGGAATGTTGTCATTTATTACATGGGGTATGGAATATAAAAACAGAAGTTTTAATGTCGTTGTACAGGATATTGGTGAGACCATATCAGGAGTATTGTGCGCAGTTTAGGTCTATTTAAGAAAGGACATAATTGCTTTCTCTGCTGTTCAGAGCAGGTTCACAATCGATTCCTGGGATGGGAGAGGGTGATCTTATGAGGAAAGATTGGAGAAGTTGGGTCTGTATCTATTTGAGCTGAGAAGATTGAGGAGCAAACTTCTTGAAATGTGTAAGATCCTGAGGGGATTAGACAGGGTAGAAACTGAAAGGATGAATACTCTTGTGAGAGAGATTAGAACGAGGGGACACAATTTCAAAATAAGGGCTCTCCCATTTAAGATGGAGATGAGAATTCTTTTCTCTCAGAGATTCTTCAATCCGTGCAACTCTCTTCTCCAGTGAACAGTGGAGGCTGGCTCATTGAATAATTATAAGGTGGAAGTAAGTAGATTCCTCTTGTCTAACAAAGAAATCAACGGGCATCGGGGGTCGGCAGAAAAGTGGAGCTGAGGCCACAAACAGATGAGCCAAGATCCTGTCGAATGGTTGAGCAAGTTCAAGTGACTGAATGGCCTTCTCTTGCTTCTAATTAATATGTGGAGCATGGACATCTTCAATACCTGAGGAGTTGCAAGTGAAATAGAACACTGTGCAATCATTAGCAAACAACCCTACTTCTGCCTCTGTTGAATGGAACGTCATTGATGAAGCAATTAAAGATGGTTGGTAAGGCACGTTCTTGAGGAACTTCTGTAACAATCAGTTTTAGCTTGTATCTTGTTGACAGCACATAGAACCATGGAAAAGTTACATCACAGAAGGAGGCCATTTGGCCTATCATGTCTATGTCAACCCGAAGACACCCAGGTGCTCTCTCTAATCCCACCTTCCATGGTAAATGCGCAGGCTTATGGGGATAGGGACGGTCTTGGTTAAAATGCTCTTATGGAGAGTTGGTGCAGACTTGATGGGCTGAATGGCTTTTTCTGCACTGTAGAGATTCTATGGTATCTTGTTTGCTTGACCGTTTCTTGATGTCACATGGAACAAATTGAATTTGCTGAAGCTTTGTATCTATT
The DNA here is from genome assembly GCF_964213995.1 of Mustelus asterias. Taxonomy (NCBI): domain Eukaryota; kingdom Metazoa; phylum Chordata; class Chondrichthyes; order Carcharhiniformes; family Triakidae; genus Mustelus; species Mustelus asterias. Next base: position 7,633,868 of record NC_135819.1, on the reverse strand, counting down.
CTGATGGGAACTCAGGAGA